>NC_043000.1:87903239-88045739 GCF_006345805.1 Octopus sinensis
GATTTGATTTTCACTTGCCTCAACAGGTCTTCACAAGTGTCACTTGCCTCAACAGGTCTTCACAAGTGTCACAAGAAGGAAGGTATGCACAGGTGGACTGTCTACGTCGCCGGGTCTTCGGATGGTGTCTTTATGTGCCACCGACACAGGTGCCAGATGTGGCTGGCGAACGGCCACGATCGGATGGTTTTCTTGTGTGCCACCGGTACTGGACCACAAAGATACAAATTCCAAATATATGTATTCATTTATATATATAATATATATGTATTTATTTATATATATATATATAATATATATATATATAAATATATATATATATAATAAATATTTATATATATATATATATAAATAATATATATATATATATATAAATAAATATATATATATATACATATATATATAAAATATATATATATAAATATATATGAAACACAAAGAGAAAACACAACAACACGAGGACGTGGAACAAGTTTAGTGTTATTGGATACTCAGGAAAGAAGGAGGGTTTAACGTTTCGAGCGGAGCTCTTCGTCAGAAACATAGGAAAAGGAAAGATCTAAAGAAGGGAAGACGGAGGAAAAAAAATCGCCAACGGTACACACGCGGTCACATATATATACATATATATATATCTATTAGGGTGGGGTTGAAATTATATATTTTGATTCCACATATTGTTTGGTGTGAGAAATAAATAAACAAATTTTAAAAAGTATGTGATCATCCCCTAACCTTCACACAGCCATACCCCTAATTCTACATTTTGAAAATGTAAAGAACTGTAAACTTTTTAATGCTATTAACGTATTGGTTAAATATTGCTTATGACATTTTATAAATTATATGCAATCCCCACCTGAAAATAACAGTTATTGGAATCTTTATTTATTTATATAGTTTGTATTAAATTTTTTTAATAAAAAAAGCCTAAATTCAGAAATGCACCCATGACGTTAAAAAAATCTAAATTCTTCATGACTATTATTATATGCAATAAAAAGTAGCTTGTAGCTAAATTATTCCGTTTTCAAATTTTGGTACAAGGCCAGCGAGTTCAGGAGATGGGTCAGTCGATTTCATTGACCCCCATCTCCTACTCAGTACTAAACTGGTACTTATTTTATCAACCCCTGAAAGGATGAAATACATAGTCAAACTCAGTGGATTTTGAACTCAGAACATAAAGACAGGCAAAATGCTACTAAGTAATTTTCTCAGCATGCTAATGATTCTGCCGACTTGCCACCTTAACAATGATGATATTAAAAATAATAGATATATACATATCAGCTATTGCTCAGCTTTAATATATTAGTAGAATCATGATCAGGTATGCAAGTGTTAATAGGAAATTAATTTAGGCTATTTCAAATGCCAACCTACACACAAGAAATACAATTACTTAGTTGTTGTTGTATGATTAGAATTTCTTCATAGGTGTATTTTTCACAAGATGCAAAACAAATTTGTTTTTCATTGGAGAGATATATTTTATCAAACTATCACCTGTATATGAAGGCATGTGGTTTAGCAGTTAGGGTGTTTGGCTTACAATCATAAGCTGGTGAGTTTGATCCCTGGTGATGTATTGTGTTCTTGAGCAAGATTTCACATTGCTCCAGTCCATTCAGCTGGCAAAAATGAGTAGTACCTGTGTTTGAAAAGGCCAGTCTTCTCACACATGTGTCACACTGAATCTCTCTCAGGACTACGTTAAGGGTACACATGTTTGTGGAGTGCTCAGCCACTTGCACGTTAATTTCATGAGTACATTGATTGGATCAACTGGAACTCATGCCATCATAACCAACAGAGTGCCTATAATCACCTATATATAGCTGGTACTTATACTATAACCCTCTACCCAAAGTGGCAACAATGTCAAACACTGAAGAATTTTAAATGAAAACTGCAAAGTGTTAATAATCACATCTAATTTAAACACAAAGGTAGCAATCTTAATCTTTTAGCTTTCTGATTACTTTGTCAAATGAAATGCTTATTTACTCACATTGCATTAAATTAATCATGTATTATCTCATAGCTTTGAAATTTCAGTGATGTGATTGTTTAATTTGAGAATGATATATTGTAGAGTAGGTGTGAGAGGCTGGATCTGACTAGTTTGAACAAAAAGAATGTAGAATATTTTGGCTGGATAATGTTGATTTAAATGCTAAAGAGTTATGGTTAGGAGCTAAGTTGATACTTTATTTTATCAACCCATTAAGGTTGAAAGGCAAAGTTGATCATAGCAAGATTCAACTACAGAACATAAAGAGTCAAAAGCAACACCTCTGTGCATTTATTTCTTATGTTCTAATGATTCTGTCATTTTGTTGCCAGTAATGTACATACCCTAATGTATTTGCCTGGTATACTTTTGTTTTAAAAGTGGGCATGGCTGTGTGGTTAAGAAGGTTACCTTGTAACCATGTATATACATAATATATATAATATATATGAGAGGTAATGGTGTCAAGAAAGCCCAAAGGTGTCAGATAATGCTGAGTAAGCGCTATGGACAGACTATAGTTAAGCTCTAGGTTCAGTGATTATGCGAATGAAGAGTCCAATGTTGAGGACTGATGAAAAATTTGGGACCTTCTGTGTCTGTCTCCTGTCAGGTTGTACACTCAGAATACATATAAGTTTTTTAGCTGTCATTTATTTACAATGCATTTTTCATTTATTATATACTAACATTATGATCCGGTGTTGCCAGGTCTAGTGAATAGTGCTTGTTGTTCGTTGCCGGGTCGCAGTAAAAATTTCTCACTAAATCAAGAGCTAAGTTTCTTATCACATTTCAACCCAGGCCAGTTTTGTTGTTTATGAGCTAGTTGGAGCTTTTTATGTGAGTAATTGATATTCATTGGATTTCGCCAATGTCCATATGCCAATAACTTATGGGCATAAGCGGTTAGTTTATCGATTTTTTTTAATGGCTTTCTGGGGTGAGTGGGGAAATGAAAAGATCTTCACAACCACCCTCAGACAGTTTTGAAAGCCCATAGAAAATGCGAGCCTTTTACGTGAAAAACTGTGGATTTATAAAGGACACACTGACACACAGATACACTGACATTTTGCCGTTTATAGATATAGAGATATATCTATATCTATATTACTCTCTCTTATATTCTTTTACTTGTTTCAGTCATTGGACTGCGGCCATGCTGGAGCACCGCCTTTAGTTGAGCAAATTGACCCCGAGGACTTATTCTATTGTTCTCTTTTGCTGAACCGCTAAATGATGGGGACATAAACACACCAGCATCGGTTGTCAAGCAATGATAGGGGGCAAACATAGACACACAAACATACGCACACATATATATATACATATATACCACGGGCTTCTTTCAGTTTCCGTCTACCAAATCCACTCAGAAGCCTTTGGTTGGCCCGAGGCTATAGTAGAAGACACTTGCCCAAGATACCACGCAGTGGGACTGAGCCCAGAACCATGTGTTTGGTAAGGAAGCTGCTCACCACATAGTCACTCCTGCGCCTATATCTATATCTACCTATATGCGTGTGTGTGTGTGTATCAAGATAAATACACAACCAAAAGAGCTACTATTAGTTTCATTCTATTATGACACTTGAAGAGGCATATTTATAAAATATACCATGTATTTTAAAAGACGCTTTCATGCTCTTTTTATGCAGTATATATAATTTTCAAAACCAAAGTGTGTTCTACATGGTTAGAAATATAGAATAAAGAAGTTGAAAATGCACCAAGATTCATTTAAATAAAAACATTTAATAGGTAAATTTGATGCCTGCATGCATACACACAAACCATAACTATTCAACCACTGGACTACATGGAAACAATTCCTCTTCACTCTACTACTTGATAGATAAAATTTAGAGAACCTTATTTTGAGACTGTCACTCATCATCATCATCGTTTAATGTCTGTTTTTCCACAGCTGGATGCCCTTCCTAACGCCAACTACTCCGTGAGTGTAGTGGGTGCTTTTTACATGCCACCGGCACAGGGACCAGAGGAGGCTGGCAAACGGCCACAATAGGTTGGTGCTTTTTACCTACCTACAAAAATTTCTAAGATTACTAATGATCCCTAAATCTTCCTCTACTACATCTAAGATAAATTTGAGACAGCTCTGACTGCTAGGGATTGTCACTAGACATGTTCACTCAACCGTGACAGTTTTAAGGAACAACACCAAACATACTGTCACATGGCATTAAAGAAAGGACATAGTGGATACCTTTCGAAAATTTCTGAACCGGATCTCATGATCATCCTCGACCAATCAAAACGTATCTAAAATAGATATGTTTGATTGTTTATTGTATGACATTGTAGGGTAGGCATGAGATGCTAGATTTGGTCAGTCTGAACATAAAACAGGTATAGTATTTGGGCCTGACATGGTTGGTTTGAATGTAAAAGGGTTGCTCATCTGTCACATTCTTTTCACTCTAGCAAACTTATCTACCCACCCTTCTGTTCATCTATCCTACCCCACTCACTCTCGCTCATATTCCCCTTGTACTTTGACCTTACATTTTCTCTCTCTCTCCTTCTCTAGATGGGGAAGCCATGTTTCAACAGTTCAGTGAGAAATTTGTTCCTGTCACTACTCTATCATACTTTCATATCTCTCAATACAATGCCACATTCAGTTGAGATGTCTTGTCTTGCAAGTGATCTCACCAACACTGATGCCAGAAAACACTCTGTGAAGAGGTTGGCATTAGGAAGTGTATTTAGCTGCAGAAACCATGCTGAAGCAGAAGCTGGAGTTTGGCATGGTCCTCTGATTCATCAGTTCATGCTGAACCATTCAACTCATGCTGTGGGAAAAGGATATTAAATGATGAGGATAATATATACACATACACATATATGGGTCTGTGTAAGTATGTATGTATGTATATGCATGTGTGTATGAATATATATATACATATACACACACACACACACACGCACATACATACAGAACCACACACACCAATTTGTATGTATATGCATATATATGTATACACACAGATAAATGGGCATAAACATGTACATATACGCTCCCCCCATCACACAACTGATACCTTGTCCACTATGTGGTTGATTTCCTGTACACTACGCAGTTGATTTCCTGATGTCCATGCACTATTTTCCATCTAACTGCTGTTGCTGTTTCTCGACCATTGCAGGCTGATGTCCAGTAATAAACATTGACTCTCGGGCAGTATGACATGCTTGAGAAGGCCTGTTGAGTCAAGTAAAACCAATATCATAGGTGTCACCAGTGTCCCCTGGCTGGCTCCCATGCTGCTGACACATAAAAGCACCATCTGAACGTGGTCGATGCCAGGTCCACCTGACTGGCTCTTGTGCTGGTGGCACGTAAAAAGCACCAATCCAAACGTGGCTGATGCCAGTACCCCCTGACTAACTCCTGTGCTGGTTGCACATAAAAAGCACCACCTGAATGTGGCCGATGCCCATATCCACTGACTGGCCCTCATGCTGGTGGCACGTAAAAAGCACTATCTGAATGTGATAGATGCCAGGCCCACCTAACTGGCTCCTGTGTCGGTGACACGTAAAAAAGCATCCACCACACTCTCGGAGTGGTTGACATTAGGAAGTGCATCAAGCTGTAGAAACATTGCCAGATCAGATTGGAGCCTGGTGCAGCCACTGGCTCTCCAGACCTCAGTCAAGCCATCCAACCCATGCCAGATTGGAAAACAGACGTTAAACGATGATGTGTATATATATTTATATATATATAAATGGAACAAAAATGCAATAGAGGGCATTAAAACGTTTGGACAGATAGACAGTACAAAGGCAGACAAGAAAAACAACAATTAGAAGGACAGGCAAAAAAGGTGGGTCTTTCTTGGCTTTCTTTCATCAGTCAAGTCCCAGAAGTCACAGCTATTTTGGGCAGTTACACTTGAGATGGTTTGATCTGGTCGCCCCCAAAAATGTCTAAGCTAAGAGCATTAGACCCCTTTGTAAGAAAGCTAGTGAATGTGTATGGCAACAAAGATAAAAAAACAAACAAACAAACAAAATGGGGAACATGGTACATAATTATGAATACAAACAACAAGAATACAAACAACAAGGTGTCTTTCGACTGAGAATGAACCAAATTGAGCTGGTGTGTATGGAGTGAAAACCTAAAGGCAGGAACATGGGAGTTGGACATGAGGTGTTGGCGGTCAGCGGTCAGCAGTCAGGCCAAGAAAGAAAGATCATGGCTGGCTGGACACCAGTCACCTGGAAGGAGGAAAGATGGGTAAAGATTGAAGGATTAGAAAAAAAATCAGAAACAAAGAGAAAAGTACAGGGGAGATAAACGAGTGGGAAATAGTGGGAGTTGTTAAAGAAAGAGAGGGCCAAGAAATGTGAGAGGGGGAGTGAGAATAAAAGATAGAGTAAGAGCCATACAAAATTTAGATGCACAACAAATACAGATATATATGCATAAAACAAACACATTCATATATATAATATATATATATATATATATATATATATGTGTGTCATGAAGAGTGAAAACACAGTTTTGTTTGTATTTTACTGAATTAAATTATTTCTAAGTGAATTATTAAAATCAAATTGTTTCAAAATAATGACTGGCTTTAAGCCTGAGTTAAGACAGACAGATATACTACAGCACAATGACGGCGGGGTAGCAACATTATGAATACACTAAGATATCTACATTATTGATATCTCCGTTAGTGACCTAATTTTTTTATAAATATACTAGACAACAAGAGAGGTCACGCTATGTACTTTAAATATTTAATGTGAAATGGAGCATATATTTTCCAAAAATGTTGATATTTGAATTAAATATAAGTGTCATAATTGATTATTGAATAAAATTTGGTTATATTTCTCAAAAAAAAAAGTAAGTGGAGGCGCAATGGCCTAGTGGTTAGGGCAGCGGACTTGCGGTCGGAGGATCGCGGTTTCGATTCCCAGACCGGGCGTTGTGTGTGTTTATTGAGCGAAAAAAACACCTAAAAGCTCCACGAGGCTCCGGCAGGAGGTGGTGATCCCTGCTGTACTCTTTCACCACTCTAAAGGCGGTGCTCCAGCATGGCCGCAGTCAAAATGACTGAAACAAGTACAAAAAAAAAAAAAAAAAAGTTCCTTTATATTTTTCTTGTTCTGTCATATTTACTGGACATTGGTAAATAGTTTAAAATTTGGCTGTAAATTCCCCACACACAAAGAACTCATAGGGGATTGGTCACAATAGAAGTGGCTTAGAAGGTTTGGAAAGTGTGATGGCTGGTAGTAGAGAAGCATAAACAGGGTAAAAGTAAAGGAGATGCACAAGAGAGAAGGGATTATAGAGACATGAGGATGTGTTACTGCAGTTTCTTATACATAGGTCTAACGAGAGAATGAGGGTGATGTGTGATTTGTGGAGGCTACTTTAACTTTTTGCATATACGTACATATACATCTGATACTAAATGAGACAGAAACATGTGTCCATGACTGACTTATTATCACCAGATAATAAGACTGTTTCTTTCCTTAATGAAAATCTTGAGATTTTCTGCCCTTCTCATATGGAGCTAGTCTTCGCTGTCATTTGGTACTTGTACCATATACACAAGAGACAGAGATAGCTTTAACAAATAAAAAATTTATGTTCTATGGTATCTAATATACCTGTCTTTGCCTATGTTGTTTATATACAAGCCACTGACCATGCTGGATTCTCTTAACTCATTTCTGCTTAATTGATTAATGCATGCAAGCATACATACCTACATAGCTACCTACCTACCTACCAAACAACCTACTTAATCTACCTACCTACCTACCTACCTACCTACCTATCTACCTACCTACCAAACAACCTACTTAATCTACCTACCTACTTCCCTCCCTACCTACCTACTTACCTACTTCATCTACCTACCTAACAACCTACTTAATCTACCTCCCTCCCTCCCTACCTACCTACCTAACAACTTACTTAATCTACCTACCTACCTACCTACATACATACATACTTACTTACTTATTTACCTACATTCATACATACATGATGATGGCTGTCCATTCATGACCAGGGAAAACCATTGCTGACCTCCAAGAACATTGTGCGCTCTAGGACTAACTTATACTAACTTATATTTTGCATTTGCGTCTCCATTGGGGGCTAATGAGCCCTACTTTTGACAAGCATACACCACTGCAAAAATTGCAAACCAAGCCTTCCCCATTCACAACACCAGCAGTGCCCTCTTGAGCAGCACACTTAGGTTCTTCATGCAGAATACATGCTCTCTTAAAAGTGTCGACCCCGCCTCCATATATACATACATCATCATCATCATCATTCTAATGCCCATTTTTCCATGCAAGGAAAGGTTGCCTAGAATTTGTTGAGCTAGATTTACTATAGCCAGAAACTTTTCCTGTCACCAACCCTCACCTGTTTCCCAGACAAGCTTTCATAGAAGATTGGAAACAAAGGACAAGAATGTATGACAATAACAATCATTTACAGCTTTTAATGTTACTACAAGGAGACAGTAACACACATGCATACACACACACACACACTGAAGGACAAGCTCAGGATACTGAACCTTACAGAGGAAACGACAAAGGACCAAAATATCTGGCACATTGCTGTACTCAAGAAGACCTGTCCTCCACACAAGAAGTGTTAAGGCTGCTCCCTTCTGATGAAGAGAATTGTCCTGAAAGAGCCCCATGTTGGTGTCAGGTAAAAGGCATTTGTGCTGGTGCCATGTGAAAAACAGTTGTGCCAGTGTCACATTAAAAAGCACCCAGCATAAAATGTAAAGCACGGTTGGTGTTAGGAAGGGCATCCAGCCACAGAAACCAAGCAAAACCAGACTGGAAACAGGTACAGCTCTGGCTTGCTAGCACTAATCAAACTGTCCAACCCATGCCAGTATGGCAAACAGACATTAAATGATGATAATAATGTTAATGATGACGTGATATATATATATATATATAAGGTAAGTGTAAGCTATGGACACATAAGAGGTGCAGCAATGTCAAAGGAAGGCTAACTAGGAAAATAGTTTTTGTATGTGGCAGATGCTCTGGTGCAATAAACACTGAAAGTGCGCAGAGACCATCTTCCGTCACATTCCAGGGAGAAAAACTTGAAATAGTTGATAGTTTCCGTTACCTAGGTGACCAAGTCAGTAGCTGGGGTGGGTGTGCCGAAAGTGTAACTGCTAGAGTAAGAATAGCCTGGGCAAAGTTCAGAGAGCTCTTACCTCTGCTGGTGACAAAAGGCCTCTTGCTCAGAGTAAAAGGCAGACTGTATGACGCATGCGTGCGAACAGCCATGCTACATGGCAGTGAAACTTGGGCCGTGACTGCTGAGAACATGCGTAAGCTTGCAAGAAATGAAGCCAGTATGCTCCGTTGGATGTGTAATGTCAGTGTTCATACCAGACAGAGTGTAAGTGCCTTGAGAGAAAAGTTGGACCTAAGAAGCATCAGATGTGATGTGCAAGAGAGGCGTCTACGCTGGTATGGACACGTCGTAAGAATGGATGAAGATAGTTGTGTGAAAAAGTGCCACACCCTGGCAGTTGAGGGAACCTGTGGAAGAGGCAGACCCAGGAAAACCTGGGACGAGGTGGTGAAGAACGACCTTCGCTCTTTAGGTCTCACCGAGGAAATGACCAGAGACTGAGACCTTTGGAAGTATACTGTGCGTGAGAAGACCTGGCTGGACAAGTGAGGCCATAACCCATGGCCCCTACCTGGAACGTAGTCAGTGCACCTATGCATACCTTCCTTCTTGGGACACATAACTCTACTTGTGAAGACCTGTTGAGGCAAGTGAAAATGGACAAAATCAAAAGCAAACTCGATGAACATTAATGGAATTTGTAGTTTTGTGGTACCAGTGCTGGTGGCACATACGAAAACCATCCGAATGTGGCCGTAGCCAGTACCGCATTGACTGGCCACCGTGCCGGTGGCACGTAAAAGACACCATCCGAGCGTGGCCGTTCGCCAGCCTCGTCTGGCACCTGTGTCGGTGGCACATAAAATCACCCACTACACTCTCGGAGTGGTTGGCGTTAGGAAGGGCATCCAGCTGTAGAAACACTGCCAGATCTGACTGGCCTGGTGCAGCCTTCGGGCTTCCCAGACCCCAGTTGAACCGTCCAACCCAAGCTAGCATGGAAAGCGGACGTTAAACGATGATGATATAAGGGTGGTGAGCTGGCTGAATCATTAGCATGCCAGGCAAAATGCTTAGCAGTATTTCATCAGCTGTTACATTCTGAGTTCAAATTCCGCTGAGGTCGACTTTGCCTTTCATCCTTTCAGGGTTGATTAAATAAGTACCAGTTATGTACTGGAGTCAACGTAATAGACTTAATCTCTTTGCTTGGCTTTGTTTGTCCCCTCTATGTTCAGCCCCATATGGGCAAGAAAGAAATATATATATATAAATGAAAGACAGAAGATGGAATAACGGGAATTTATTATTAATCACAACAATTGTTTCAACACATCTAGCATCGATTCCTCTTGGGTGAGACACTCAACAACTGGTTCAAGAGCATTCGGTGGTGCAGATATATCTCATCGGGTGATAAATAAATACAACTCGTTAAAATGACTGTTCCGACATGTAACTTTCCATTTTGTAGAGAGAAAAACAGCCAGACAGTGGAAATATCTTCATTTATATAGAAGATCAATATACTCACAGATGACAAAAAGAGAAACGAACACGCAATCCAGCGAGAAAAGTATACATATATATACACACACATGTGACAGGCTTCTTTCAGTTTCCTTTGTGTGAATTCACACATGAAGCCTCAGTCAAACAGGAGCTCTAGTAGAAGACAAACCAAAGAGCCATGCAATGGAACTGAAACTAAAACCAAGTGATTGAAAAGCGAATTTCTCATCTATATATAACAAAACAGGAAACTGTTCATTTTTTGGCATTATTTCTTCACCATTACATGTGTTTCATTTGCTAACGGGAATTACAAGGAATTTGTGAGAAGAAATTCCTTACATGTCTATCTATCATGTAAAACATTTAGCAAATGAAATGTGTGTAATGGTGAGTAAATAGTACCAAACAATTTGCAATTTCCTGTTTGGTTATGTGATAACTCTGAAGATAATATTTCCAAATATTTCCATAATTCTCAATTGTAATATGTATTATTAATTAGACTGGAATAATAGAATAAGCAGATGTACTTCAAGAAGGAACAGCTGAGATTTACCCTAACTAAAACAACATACATACATACATACACACACACACACACACCACACACACACACACACACACACACACACACACACACACACACACACACACACACCACACACACATACATACATACATACAGACATACATACATACATACATACATACATATATATATATATATATATATATATATATATATAATATATATATATATATATTAATATACATCATTCAACTACAGTAGTAGTTGAGTAATATTCTTAAGGCCACAATTTCCTCACATGCAGCATCTTTCAGAGCATGTCACTAATTCAGTTCTTAACCAAATTAAGATTTCACCCAGTAGAAAAACGTTTACATCAAAATTTGTGGCAATGTTATAGGAGAGTAAGTAACGTCACCAATACAAGTTTAGATCTATATAACTTTTTTTTTTAAAAGCAAAATATATTTATCTTAGCTTCGATGATAGAAGAAAGCATGAAGAATTTTATAGTTTTTATCCCAGGCAACAAAAATTTGTATGAAAGAACTTGTGAGGTAAAATATCACGAGAAAATATAAGCAAAGCAAAAAAGTATAATTAACTTTCTTATTTTAAAAACAAACTATATTTTAATTAAGCTTAAATGATAGAGTTCAATTCAAGGAATTGTATTGTATCAATCTCATGCAAAGAAGTTCTAAAAGCAAAAAGTTATGAGTTTTTCTTTCTTTCTCAAATCTGAAGGGTGAGAGCAGCCAACTAGCTTCTGTGCCCGTGGCACGTAAAAGGGCACCATTCGAGCGTAATCGTTACCAACGTAGCTTCACTGGCACCTGTGCCGGTGGCACATGTAAAAAGATCGAGTGAGGTCGTTGCCAGTGCTGCCTGACAGGCCCCCGTGCTGGTGGCATGTAAAAAGCACCCACTACACTCTCAGAGTGGTTGGCATTAGGAAGGGCATCCAGCTGTAGAAACTCTGCCAGATCAAGATTGGAGCCTGGTGCAGCCATCTGGTTCGCCAGCCCTCAGTCAAAATTGTCCAACCCATGCTAGCATGGAAAGCGGATGTTAAACGATGATGATGATGATGTTCTATAAGGGGACTTTTCTATATGTCATTGGCGTCATTGAGGTTAAGGAAAAAAAATTATCAACGACATTGCTAATTGACACATTATTAATTATAGAATAGCCTGAAAAAATCGTGGATTACCTGAAAAAATGCAAGCAAAAGAAAAAATATTTTCAAAATTATAAACCTGTAAAATTACAGGACAAGTTATAACACTTGGAAAAGTTCAGGATAACTTATTACATCTAGTAAAGTACAAAACAAGAAACTTTTTACTTAAAAATATTGCAGTTAAGGATAAAATTTGAATATTAAAATTATTTTGTTAAAATATTGAAACACTAGAATACTTTAAAAAATGAGAGTCAGAAGTACCAATATAGCTAAAGTTTTATGCAAAGTAGAATAATGGTACATATGGTAGGCAAATTCATTATGTAAAAAAATAGGCATTAGCTCAAGACTAAAAATTCGAAGACTTGGCAATAACTCAAGCAAATTTTACTGTGAATTTGTTGTTATAGGTAGATTTTACTGCAATATATAACTAATTTTTGTATTATTCTATTTATTGTACTTATTATGTACTACTATTATTTTTGATAACCTATTTTCAAATGTCTGATTATTAATTTTTAAAAATGAATTTTTTAAAGTGCAAAAAATATTTTGAGTTAATTTTTATTTTTAATAGAAGTACAAGTAATAACAAATAGAAGTAATAACTTTTAATAAAACTTTTAGCTCTTTAAAAGCTAATATTTTCTAAATCTAAATATTTTATTTGAAATTTTATCCTTAGCTGCAATATTTTAAGCAAAAATATTCTTATTCTGTGCTTTACCAGATGTAATAAGTTGTCCTGCACTTTTCCAAGAGTAATAATTTGTCCAGTACTTTTCCAGATTTATAATGTTAAGAATACTATTTCTCTTGCTTGCATTTTTCCATATATGTATAATTGAGCTAGAGTCACTAGTCTCAAAATAGTGGAATGACATCAGACTAATACTCTTTGACATAGTTTTTGACAATTAATTCTCTGGTTGTTGCCCAATAATTTTTTTTCAAGTGTTATGATACATTTTCAATTGATGTCTCCAAAATTAATCAGTATATATTGATTACCAATAAATGTGTTGAAATATTTAAAGATGTTGACTTTGATCTATGAAGATATGTTGTTTTATCTGAGAAACTGTTTTAATTTTTTTCAGTATATATCCCAGAAAAAAAAAATCTCTCTTGACACAGAACCAATCAGCAAATATTTGTGTTGAAAGATAGCATTTGTTGATTCTAAAATATGGAAAACTGCCAATATTTATCAGAAATTTGGGTGAATAAGTACCTTTAAGACAATAACATTCCAGGCAAATACATTTTAGTACTTACATTGCTAGTCGTGAGTTGGCAAAATCCTTAACCCTTTTGATATCAATGTATCTGAAACCATTCTTATAAGACAAATTCCTCATTTTAAAGTGATAAAATTAAAAACCTTCCCACAAAATTGCAGGTTAATTTGTTTCAAAGGACAGTTTAATAATGACAAAATTATTTTACAAATTTTTCAATATTTTCAAAATTAAATAAAACAAAGGCAGTGTATTTCAAAATAAATGTGACAGCAAAAGGGTTAATGCATCAAATAAAACAACTGACAGAACAAGTACAAGGCTTACAATGAATAAGTCTCGGGGGTTGATTTCTACGACTAAAAATCCTTTAACCCTTTTATTACCATATTTCCATTCAAATATACTCTTTTTTTTTCAATTAATTTTCAAAAAAGAAAAATTACTAAATTAACTCTGACATTATTCAGCTGTGGTTTGGAACATGAATTAACATAAAATTAATATAATGGAAATATTAATTTAAATTACTTTAAAATGAGATGTTTGTATCATAGGACCAAGGGCAGTTTTAGATGGGTTGGTATCGAAAGGGTTAAAACATGGCCTCAGTCAAATGATTGAAATGTGTAAAAGAATAAAAGAATATATACATATATATATAAAAATTGACGTACCATCAAGTTGTACCTGCATTTTTAGTGTTGGAATAATGCGTGTGTAACATACTCCAGGCACTATAGGGAAAACATTTTCAATGGTCATATCAGGGTTCTTTTCTATTTCCAACTTGATAACAGCTTCAGCTTGCATGCGGAAATCATCTGTCACCTGTAAGATTTTAAGTTATCGTATTGTAATATTCTTGATAATTTGGATAATCACAGCTTCTATATTAATCTAATTTATGTAGCACAATTAGTAATTATACATTTAATGTGGCTTGTCTTATGGCTCAGTGGTGAAAGCGTTGGGCTTCCAATCATGAAGTAGTGAGTTTGATTCCCAGACCAGGCAGTTGTGTTTTTGAGCAAGACACTTTATTTGATGTTGCTCCAGTTCACCCAGTTGCGGAAATGGGTTATGACGTCACTGGTGCCAAGCAGTATCATGCTTTGCCTTTCCCTTGGATAACATTGGTAGCATGGAGAGAGGAAGCTGGTATGCATGGGCAACAGCTGGTCTTCCATAAACGCTCTTGCCTGGACTTGTACCAAGGAAGGGAACTTTCTAGGTACAATCCCACAGTCATTCATGACCGAAGGAGGTCTTTACTCTTGACTTAATGAAACAGCTGCTGAACACAAAGTATGAACTGCATATAAACTCTTTACTCTTTTACTTATTTCAGTCATTTGACTGTGGCCATGCTGGAGTACCGCCTGTAGTCGAGCAAATCGACCCTGGGACTTATTCTTTGTAAGCCCAGTACTTATTCTATCGGTCTCTTTTGCCGAACCGCAAAGTGACGGCGACGTAAACACACCAGCATCGGTTGTCAAGCAATGCTAGGGGGACAAACACAGACACACAAACATACACACACACACATATATATATATATATATACATATATACGACAGGCTTCTTTCAGTTTTCGTCTACCAAATCTACTCACGAGGCATTGGTCGGCCTGATGCCACGCAGTAGGACTGAACACAGAACCATGTGGTTGGTAAGCAAGCTACTTACCCCACAGCCACTCCTGCGCCTATAAACTATATGTCAAATGTATGTTCATCTGCTTTTTATTCTAAATGTGTTGCTCATAAAGAACATTGTTACTAATTATGTCAACACATGCAAGTTGGTTTCACTTGGGTTTACTGCAATGTAATAACATGTTGGAGTTTAACCCTTTCATTACCAACCTGGCTGAAACCAGCTCTAGCTCTGAGTACAAATATCTCGTTTTCATAAGTTTTGAATTAAAATCTTCCACCAAACCTTAGTCACAGCGAGATGAGTAAACCCTGCTAACTTATGCCAACATGGACAGTGGATATAAAATGATGATGATGATGATTATTATGATAATGATGATGAAGGTGGTGGTAGTAATAATGATGATGATGATAGTGGTGATGATGCAATGAATGGAAGCATAGTTATTATGATATTAGACTGTGGCTGACAAGTTATAGGTGGGATGGCTTGGATGGTTTGATGAGTCAGAGGACTGCATCGTACTCCAAAGACTACATTGGTAAGGCTTCTGTAGGCGGATGCCCTTCCTAATATCAGCCACTTTACAGAGACCACTGGATGCTGTTTTTGAGGCAACATCACTAGTGAAGATTGCCTTGTTTTCAGCAAGGCAAAGGGATCTAAAGTGACTCTATAACTGAAGAAGAATAGAAGAGAGAGTGGGTGATGACACTCAGCAGGTTAAGTAAGATTAGGGAGGTTAAGTAAGATTAGAAGAACAGATTTATGGTAGCAATAAGATCATAGTTGAGGAGAGGGAGTAACAGAGTAGTCATTACTTAGGTAAGGGTGGAGTCAATAATATATTGTATACAATTTTCTTACTTGTTGTGGAAAATGACTTATGGTAAAATTGTCAACTTTGAAGGCTGCTAAGGCCCGAAAAGCAGCAGCACTGACTTCAGGATTGTTCTGTTTGGAACTGGAATCACCAAACTTTTGAGAAATTAACCACAGCATACTGACAACAGCTTCCTGGAATTTCTGAAATACAGAAAGAACAAACATAGAATTACATTTTGAGAAGACAACAAAACACAAAGTTAGTTTACTTCTGAAGAAAATTTTATTTTATTTAGAGAGAAAATTGTTACTGCTAGGTAACTAGGTAACAATTTTTATTGCAATATATAATGACTTTGCAACTGAAGTTGAGTTTAGTTGATGTTCAAGAGATAACTTCACCTTATATATATATAGATAGGGAAAGTTTATGAAAAAAACAAAAGACGAAGACAGGTGGTGTACAAAACAAACAGATGTATTAGTATAATGCTCAGGAATAGAAAATGTCTTTTACATTTTGAGCCTATGCTCTTCTACAGAAAGGGACACAGAGAGAAACAAGGAGAGAAAAAAAATGTGTGTAGTGGCTAACGATCTATTATATATATATATAGTTTTATACATACACACATAGGTGATGAGTGTGGTTGGTGGGGTTGAATGAGAAAGAGGGTAGTAGGGTGAATAGGAAGTATGGGGGCTTCGTACTGGAAAGTTGCAAAAAGACTGATGAAGAGAGGTTCAGAATATGTGCAGAAGCATTCTGATTAGATGCAATGAATGGCAAACAGAAGAGATCCACTGCTACCCAAAATATTTTCAATAATCCTTGATATTTGAGGGCTTATGTCTCCATCTTCTTAGGCTTCTGATGAAGTGGTATTCAACACTGTTGGCCTGAGTTTTATAGAGACAGCCTAGAGGATATTTTTGGTGTATTTTCTGTCTTGCATGCAGTGTCTGGATTTATGACACCACATCTTGACTCCAAAATTTTAACATCATTTGCTAATTTTCTTAATGGTGATATTTGGACCACTGCTATATTTCTTTTGAAGGTCATAGGAAGTAGAAAGCTGTCTCCTCAGCATTCCTCTTCAGTTGTCATTATTCTTCACTCTTTTGCTCTTTTACAGTCAACAGTCTTTTGTTTTGATTCAAACAGTATTCTCTTTCCATTCCTGATGCCTCTGTTTAGCACAACAGTTTGAGTCACATAAGCAGCAAAATGCTAATAAGATTCAAATGACCTAGTGAACTTTTTGATTTCTTTAAATCATTGTTTTTATGGTTTTCAACCATCTGAAGAGGACTTTCCAGAGTTATAAGGGGAAAAGAAACCAACCAACCAACCAACCAACCTACCTACACACACATTCACACACATACAGATCTGAATCGAGGCTGAAGAATACATCTTCAGAATTAACATTTACTGAGAATGTTCAGATCAAAATTCACAAAAGACTACAAACTTGGCGATATAATACACCTTGCCAAATTAAATCTACAAATGCCTTAGAAATCAACTCAATAGTGTGATTGCAACACATGAATTGTTAGTTGATTCTTTTTATATCAAAACACTTCTAGGGTTATGCAAAGTGAGAGTGTACATGTTTTCAGGCATTGAACAATGCTAAGTTATGCATAAAATGCAAACATACAAAGTGGACACAAACACACAGAGCACATATCATGTGTGTTGATTAGTTTGCTTTGGCCATAAGCATATACATCAATATATAGACATATATATGTATAGCTAAATAAGCATGTGTATATACATACACACACACATATATATATATATATATATACACATACATACACACACACACATGTGTGTGTGTGTGTATATATATATATACACACACATATGTATATACATATATGTGTATATACATATATATACATATATGTATGTATGTATGTATATATATACAAATATATATGTCTATATCTACATATATGCATATATATATATATGTGTGTGTGTATATACACATATGTATATACACACATATGTGTATACATATATACATATGTATGTATATATATATATATATATATATATATATATATATATATGTACTCACACACATATGTATATACATATATGTGTATAGACACATATGTGTATACACCGCTCAAGGTAAAAGGTAGACTGTATGATGCATGTATGTGAACTGCCATGCTACATGGCAGTGAAATATGAGCCATGAATGCTGAGGACATGCATATGTTTGAAAGAAATGAAACTAGTATGATCCGCTGGATGTGTAATGTCAGTGTGCATACACGATAGAGTGTAAGTGACCTGAGACTAAAGTTGGGCATAAGAAGCATCAAATGTAGTGTGCAAGAGAGGTGTCTGCACTGGTATGGTCATGTGTTACATATGTATGAAGACAGCTGTGTATATATATATATATATATACGTATATAAATATATACATACGTAGATAAATATACATATATATAAATATATATATGTGTATATATATATATGTGTGTGTGTATATAAAATATATATATATATATGCATATATAAATATATATATATATATAGAGAGAGAGAGGTTATGAGAGGTAATGGTGTCAGTGAGACCCAAAGGTGTCAGGTAATGCTGAATAAGTGCTATGGATAGACCATAGTTGAGTTCCAGGTTCGGTGATTATGCAAATAAGGGTCCAACATTGGTCATATATCAGCATGTGTATATTAAATTTTTTTTTTCTGTAATGAGATAAAAAACCAAGGCTGTGTAGATTTTAGAACATTTTACATTATCTTATATTTTTACGTAATAGACAAGGGAAGGAAAAGAACTTCATTTTCAGGTTTTATTATAATCCATGATATTCCATGTTACATTTGTTCCTATCTCTAAATGTCGAGTAATGATTAGAGATTCTTCTAGATAACAGTGAAGACATGCTTCCAATATAAAAATATACTTGATTATGAGTATTCATTTTACACTGGTAAATAGAATTATTAATTTTAGAGTTACTCGACATTTTTTATTTGGAATCAATGTAGAATATATATATATATATATCTGTAAAAGTAATATGTGACAATTATTCGGTAGCCAAGATATAACTCCGAATTACACAGCTACATCATGTGTCCAGTTTTATATTTGGGAAAATAGTTTGGAAAGCCTCAAGCTGTTACGACAACTGCCCAAGCAGAATTCAGATATACAAGGATATGCATTTAGAGAGAAAAATAGATTGCAAAAGAAAATGAAATACTGTAATGAATGAAACAATTTTTACCTCAAATTCTTCATTTTGAACAGCTAATTGTGGTACTAGAGCAAATAACTTGCAAATTTCTATGGTAATGCCAGGTCTAAAAATTAGATAAAAAAGACAATGGAATATACCAAAATGACATGTCCTCAAATCATTTGCTGTTTAAAGAAACTAACAGTTGCAACTAGCTGGCTTATCAGCCAACAGTTAATTGATGATTTAAATTAGTATTGCACCCTGCTATCAACCAAGTTGCCTGATGTATATTTTTACGGAAACCTTCATCTTGTAGTAAAGAATATAACTGAGGTCAAGTATCATAGGCAAATAGCTCAGTGGTTACAGTATTGGGCTTACAATCTTGATGTAGGGAGTTCAATTCTCAGACAAGGCTGCGTGTTGTGTTCTTGAGCAAGATACTTTATTTCAAGCTGCTGCAGTTAACTCAGCTGTAGAAATGAGTTGCAACATCACTAGTGCCAAGCTGTATCAGCCTTTGCCTTCTCTTGGATAATATCTGTGGTGTGAGGAGGGGAGACCAGTGTGTGTGGGCAACTGCTGGTCTTCCATAAACAACCTTGCCTGGACTTGTGCCTCATGGCCAAAGAAGGTCTTTTTATCCAGAGGTTACCGAGATGGTAGAGATCTTCAATAAATGCGTAACAGTATCTTGTTTCACATATGATGTTTCATAGTTCAAATAGCACTGTGGTTAATTTTATCTTTCAGAAATCAAAATCAGTCCAGTCAATTGCATGGTTGATTGAGAGGGCGGGGGAGATACGGAAAGAGAAGTAAATAAATTGATAGAGAGAAAGACTGACAGATAGATACATATAAAATATTGAATAGATGGTGGTGGGAGAGCAATATATACAGCACACTTGATGTTTTCACATGTGATTGGCCAGTTACTGCAATATTTGTCCCAAGATAGCACCACTAATGGATTTGCTGTATTACAAACACAGTAAATATCAGAGGGAAATGAAAATTTTTCCCAGCAGTGGTCAGTGAGTGACTGATGCATCCCAGCCTTTAAAACTGCATTACTGAACATGTCTTCTTATTTTAACTCTTTAGCATTCAGATTACTTGGTCAATTGTATTACTTGTTTATTCACATTATTTTGAATTAGCCATGAATTATCTCATAGCTTTGTGATTTTGATGGAACAATTGTTTATTTTAAGAATGGCATTGTAGAGTAGGTGTAGAGGTCAGATCTGACCAGTTTTAACATTAAAAGGTAGAACATCTTGGCTGGATATAGCCAGCTTAAATGCTAAACGTTTAAAATAGTAAAATGAGATCTGAAGGAAATTTGCCTGCTATTTCTTTCTACCAAGTCTAGTGATGCAGAACCTCATAGTTACTTCAACTAGGAGGTGATATAAATCCCCATTTATACATAGCAGATTTGTGATCTTGCAGTAGTGAGTTCAATTTCACTAGTGAGAACTATCAAGTACAATACAGTGGTATTCTGTCCAACAAAAAGACTTGTTTCTTCAATAACAAAACCCATATGCATCAGGTCATCAGTCAGTGGAAAGAAATTATTTCTCAAAGTGGTATAAGGTTACAGGTTTGTAAGTCAAGGACATAATTGATTTAATCAACCCCTGTATATCATTGGTGTTAATTAACTCAGTCCCACTAGTCTTTGAACTCGGAATAAAGAGGAATGAAATAAAATAATGCTGTTCTATCAATTTTGCCACTCCACTCTGCTGGCATGCAGGGTGTGTGAAACAATGACTCAACCTATAAGAAATAGTAGCCAAATGCCTTCAAATTATATACTATAATCCTAAATATGCAAAGGATGCATTGTAACAATTAAGTTGTACAGATCTGAAAAAAAGATGGGATGGTCATAGCAAGAATGCCTTTGTCAAAGGCTTGCATAATCAAAACTTACCTGAGTTCAACAACAACAACACCAAGAAAAATAGCATTAATTGTTGGAGTGAGAAATTTAGAGGTATTTTGAACCTCTAACCCTGAAGTAGTAATAGTTACTGTGTATGTATATATATATATATATATATATATAGGCGCAGGAGTGGCTGTGTGGTAAGTAGCTTGCTTACTAACCACATGGTTCCGGGTTCAGTCCCACTGCGTGGCACCTTGGGCAAGTGTCTTCTACTATAGCCTCGGGCCGACCAAAGCCTTGTGAGTGGATTTGGTAGATGGAAACTGAAAGAAGCCTGTCGTATATATGTATGTATATATATATGCATGTGTGTGTTTGTGTGTCTGTGTTTGTCCCCCTAGCATTGCTTGACAACCGATGCTGGTGTGTTTATGTCCCCGTCACTTAGCGGTTCGGCAAAAGAGACCGATAGAATAAGTACTGGGCTTACAAAAGAATAAGTCCTGGGGTCGAGTTGCTCGATTAAAGGCGGTGCTCCAGCATGGCCGCAGTCAAATGACTGAAACAAGTAAAAGAGAGTAAAGAGATATATATCAATAAAGTTGCGAGATAACTGTGGGAAGATTGCTTTCTGATCAAAACTTCTGTACATTAACTCTTTTGGCTCCAACCCACCTGAAACTGCCCCATTGTACAAACTTGTTCTATTCTTTTACTTGTTTCTGTCATTTGACTGCGGCCATGCTAGAGCACTGCCTTAAGTCGAGCAAATCGACCCCAGGACTTATTCTATCAGTTTCTTTTGCTGAACCGCTGAGTTATGGAGATGTAAACACACCAGCATTGGTTGTCAAGTGATGTTGGGGGGACAAACACAGATACACAAACAAATACACACACATACATATATATATATATATATGACGGGCTTCTTTCAGTTCCCGTCTACCAAATCCACTCACAAGGCTTTGGTTGGCCCAAGGCTATAGTAGAAGACACTTGTCCAAGTTGTCATGCTGTGAGACTGAACCCAGAACTATGTGGTTGGTAAGCTAGCTACTTACCACACAGTCACTCCTGTGCCTATGGTACAAACCTCCAGCTTTAAAGGAATCTAAATGAAAGTCTTCCATCAAAAGTTCCTGTTAATTTATGATCTGAATACCAGCTCCATAATGTTGCAATTATTTTACTAAAGTCTTCATTATTTACAAAATTTATTGAAACAAAGGTAGAGTATTTTGATAGAAATGTGATAACTAAAAGGGTTAATTGTCCTTTATTGGTATAATTAATTATAAGAGGCTAATTGGCTAAGTAAATGGTGGGAGGACAAATAAACTTTGTGTATCATTAGGTTACATTCTGCTTCAGGAATTAAAGGAAGCGGCGTGACAACAAGGATGAATTTCAGAAGCTGGACCCTGGACAATATTTTCTGACAATGCTCTGTTTCAGAAAAAAGTGGCATATGATTTCAGGGAGATATTGCTGGCAAATTGTTTAGAGCATGGTCAAAATTTATGTGGTATTTACTTAGATGACTTTATGTTTAGGAAAATCACGAGATCAACATCCCCATTCAGCCTTCAGGAGTCGAGGAAGTACAAATAAATAACTGTGTTGATTCCACTATTGCAAACTAGACATGACTTGTAATAGAAAATTCCACAGAGACTTACTTAGCTTAGTTTATCTACCCATAGAATATATGACAAGCATATCTTGGAAAGTTATCAGTTGCAGACAATTGAATACAGAAACAAAACAAAGCAAAACAAAAAAAAAAAAATTGCTACTCAGCTGCTTACAGTTATTGAAACTAAAGTTCAGCTCTGTGGCTCTGTTAACTCTTCTAATTATAACTGCAATATGATTACACCACAAAGCTGAATTAGTGATAAGATGTCAGACTCTCAAAAATAATAAAGTATAAAATTTTGAAACTCTATATGACATAATATGAGACTTACCTAGAATCATTGGCAAGTTTGGTTGACAGTAACTTCCACAGACTTTGAATATTGATCACCTGTAGTGATAAAACATATATAAGTATAAACACACTCCTCCTACTCCTTTTTCATCCTCTCTCCCCTCACTCTCTTTATTTTCAACTAGACTAGCCATTTTAGGCTTATTGATACCAACCTGCCTGAGGTCACCCTTGGTTTTAAGATGTGAAAAATTCCTGACCCAAATTAAAACCTTTCATCAAATTTTCATGTCTATTTAAAGTTTATCACCACACAACTCATGGTTTAGTAACTGATGTTGTTAAAAATGTGAATAAAAATCTAAGAATATAAGGAATGAAAGAGGTAAATAAAGACAGGTAAAACAATGTTAGTTACATTTCTTGTAACATAACTAAAACCTGCTTAGCTAGTCTTCAAACTTTAGTTTAATAATGGCAAAATTATTTTACTAAATTCTTTATTATTTTCAAAATTAATTGAAACAAAGACTGTGTATTTCAAACGGAATATGGTAAGAAAAGGTCAACTCTTTAATACTAACACATCTAAGACAGCCTCTGGCTCTATGATGCAAACTTTCAGTTTTAAAGAGATCTAAACAAAATCCTCCCACCAAAATTTCATGTTTATTTATGTTCCAAACACCAGCTTCACAATGACAATGACAAAGTCCAGTTCTATATTTAAGAGATGAGGAAATTATGTACTTTATTTACATTATTCACATTCGACGGATATTTGTCCTCATCTTGTTTGTTGTTAACACAATGTTTTGACTGATATACCCTCCAGCCTTCATCAGGTGTCTTGGGGAAATTTTGAACCTGAGTTCTCATTTCTAAGGTATTTTTCGATGTTATTATTATTATTATTATTATTCAGGTCACAGCTTGGAATCTTGGGGTTAGTAGCCTGCGCTCTGAACCACTATGCCATATGCCTGATGAAGGTTGGAGGGTATATCAGCCGAAATGTTGTGTTAACAACAAACAAGATGAGGACAAATATTCATCGAATGTAAATAATGTAAATGACAAAGTTATTTTAATAAATTCATCAATTTTTTTTTTTCCCAAATTACTTGAAATGTAAGTAATGTATTTCAAAAGAAATATGGTATAGAAACAGTTAAGTGTTTGAATCTCAAAATAACCAAGCGGGAATTCAAAATAACCAAGTGGGAATTCTCTGATAAAACTTAAATTCTTTTGATGTAGGCTGTTGTCTACATCGACAACTGATCAATAACAACACAAAGTTATACAAATCTATTGCAACATTAACCTTTCAGCATCCAAATTGGCCATGGCCATCTGAAATATTTAACCTGATTTATGTTGAAACTGGCCAGATTTGGCTTCTCACTTCAAACCAACAATGCCATTCTAAAACTAAGCTATCACGTCACTGAGATCTCTAAAATACAAGATAATACATGATTAACTGAAAACAAAATAAATAAACAAACATTGTATTTGACAAAGTAATCTGAATACTAAAGGTTAACAGGGAAGGTTTAGACAAAATAGTGAAACCTAAAATTGATGACAAAATAGAGATCTTTATAAAAATGCAAAGCTAATATTATACTTAAGGGACATAAAGGTAACATAGTTTCTAGATCTAAACCATCATTTTCACATTTATTTTTCTATGCCAACTATTGGTGAGATAGGATTTATCAAAGCAGGATTTCTATGGCCATGTGAATTTCCTGTTGCCAACTCACATGTTTCCAGACAAGTAATATTTCAGACGAGTGGAATCAAATGAGATAGCTCATTATGACATTTAAAATCAACAAGCAATGTCATGACAAGGACACTTTATGCCTCCCTTTCTTTCTTTCTCTCTCTCACACATACACACACACACATATACGATGAGCTTCTTTCAGTTTCCATATCTGCCAAATCGACTTGTAAGGCTTTGGTTGCCTTGACACTATAACAGAAGACACTTCCTTAAGGTGCCATGCAGTGGAACTGAACCTAAAACCATAGTTGGGAAGCAAGCTTTTTAACCACACAACTATACATACCTAAATGTGGTTAAAATCTAGCTAAATCAACAACAGCTGGTAAGAAAACTGCACTATGGCAGTATTAGCAGATTAATGGCAGTATTAGCTAAACTACTAACTGTAACTAATTCAATAATAGTAACACAGTCATCACTAAGTTTAGGCATCATTAGTAAGAAACGCAATAACAAGGTTGGCATAATAGAATGTTATTTATCAATCTCTAAAGCATTATTCGGCTAAGTATTACACTTTGCTAAAAGTTAAATGCTATCTCTGTGCTCATCAACGTATTGGTTAGTTGATGTTATCAAACAATCTTGCTTTCAAATTGGATATCATGAAGCTTCAAGCAATCAGATAGAATACACACACACACATAAGCACTGTGGTTAAGATTTGTGCTTCTCAGTCACATGGATTTGATTTCGGTCAACTAAGTATCACCTTGTGAAAGTGTCTTCTACCATAGCAGTCAGCTGAAAAGCCTTGTAGGTGAGTTTGGTGGATGGAAACTGAAAGAAGCCTAGCATTTTAATATCCATTTCTCTATGCTTGCAAAGGTTGGACAGAATTAGTAAAAGCAGGCTTTTAGTTGCATGCCCTCCCTGTCACCAACCCTCACCTGTTTTCAAGTAAGGCAACATTTTCTCATAACCAGATGTGTTTTCAAAGAAAGACTAAAAGGAAAGAACACGCATTATGTGTGTGTGTGTGTGCACATATGTGTGTATGTATATGAGTGCATGTGTGTGCGCATGAGTGTTTCTATGTCTCCCTGTCTTGATATTCTGTGATGGTCACACAAGCGATGTCATTTGTTCCCAATCTTCCATATAAACATGTCCAGTTACAGGAAAACATTATGTTGCTTGTAAACAAGTAGGAGAGGCATCTAGCTGTAGAAAATTTGCTTCAACAAATTCCACTCAAACCACTTTTCCATGCATTTGCATGTAAAAGTAGTAAATTAAAACAATGATAAGTTTGTTTCCCAACCACATGGTTCTGGGTTCAGTCTCACGGCATGGCATCTTGGGCAAGTGTTTTCAACTATACTTTCAGCAAACCAAAGCTTTATGAGTGGATCTGATAGAAGCCTATCATATATCATCAGCACTGAATGTCTATTGTCCATGCTGCCATGGGTTGGATGGTTTTGATCTAAACTTGGGAACTGCACCAGACACCAGTCTGATTCGGCATAGTTTCTATGGCTGGATGCCCTTCCAAACACCAACCGCTTTACAGAGTGTGCTGGGTGCTTTTATGTGGCACTGTATGGGCACATTTAAGTGGCACCACACAGGCACTTTTATTTGGAACTACATTGGTGCTTTTACATAGCACCACATGGGCTTCTTTTATGTGGCACCACTTGAGTAATTTACATGGCACACACACACATGTATGTATATAAGTGTGTGTGTGAATCTGACAAATGACGGAATTCCTGAGTCATGCGGAAACAGTGATTCAAATGTTCTGGGGAGACAAAGTCTTCTGCCACTTTGATACAACTGTGTAAATTCCGTACCTGATGAGGTGCTCCTGCTGGAATGAACACAGCATCACCCAGACATTGTACAATGGTGTAACCATGTACACCATATTCTTTGTTAAGACGGTCCCGCAGATCAGCATCCAGATACCAGCTTTGATCGTGAATTGGATCATGATCAGGTTCTAGCAGCTGTCCATTTTCTTTCCCAACCTTATTTAGCAAGTCTCTAATTTTGTCAGCTTCTTCAGCACAATAAATATGCCACAGAGCGCCTGGGATTTCATTGACTTCTCTTACCCGTCTCTTGGTAATAATATCACAGTAACCATGAAGATAAACTTCAGGTCAAGAATATCATTTACCATGCTGTGAAAGATGCCATTGCTGTCCTCAGTGATAAACCTGTGGAATGAAATCCTCTTAAGTAGAGCTGTATACATCTTGCTACTTGTTTCTGGCTGGTTTTGTAAACAATGACCAAGACTGGCTGGACAGAAAAACTCTGATAAACCTGCCAGCCAGCCATACCAAGTGACATCCCACCTACACTGCCAAAGTCACTCCTGGCACTTTTTTTTTTATCTGTTATTGCATTGTTATTAAAAGCCGTCTTTGTCCTTGTCAATCCTGCTAACTCTACTACATCCTACTTTGTGTTGTCAACTTTGTGTGTGTGTGCATGTTTCCTAGTCTCGACTTCATGTGTACTTGTAATGATTGTCATTATCAAACAAGCAGTGTCGTTCATTTCCAATATACTGTGAAAACATATCTAATCATGGAGACATATCTTACTTGAAACAGGTAAATAAATTCTTTCCAAGGATGGAAAGTGAATATTAAACTTGAATGAAATATGTATGTGTGTGTGTGTGTGTGTGTGTGTGCACACATATTGAAAATTATCTTCTTTATATTTTATTTTAGGGTTGAATAATCAAGAGAAATAACTCACTTCTGCTTCACAAAGGTGCGTTAATCCTTTCAATGCCATTATTGCCGCTGGAGTGGTTGATTTTAATAAGCAGCTATTGAGAATATCAGATAAAAGACTTAACATATCTGGTCCATGCTGTACAGGCCTGTAAACATAAGATATATGAATAGTCATTGAGTAAATATTTATTTTAGAAAGATTAATTTATTCATATTATATGATGCATATATTGCGGTCAATTTATTATTATTATTATTATTATATAATGCATACATGTCATGTAAAAATATTTCCTTTTTCTGTTTATAACCTAGCCATCATACATACACACACAGAGAGTTTCCTCACACATTATTTCTCTTTGATAAGTATTTCCTTTATATTGCTCTTGTTTTGGTTTTCTCCTTCAATCACTCTTTCTTCTACTTTCTATTCACCTCATTCATGCTGGCTTAAATGAACTTAGACAGCAATACAGCAGGTAAGGCTCTTTAGTGATACTGATGACCAAAAATCCCTCTTTGGTACTGTTACCAAGATAAAATGTACTCGGGTTACTCTGTAAAGAAGCTGGTGTAAAGAAAGGTATCCAACCATAGAAATCATGCTAAAGTTGGAATGTATCAGTGAGATTTCATTGCTGACCTATCAAGGAGGGCAGTAACTCCAAAGAAGCACTGATTTATACTGTGGCAACTGTCTAAGCTAGTGGTTCCCAACCTGTGGTCTGCAAAGGTAGTACTAGGGGTCCATGAACTAAATTCAAAATTTCATATATATATATATATGTAAGCATATTAAAAGGGGTCTGTGGGTAAACTCATTTAAATAAAAGGGATCTTTGGTAGTGAAAAGGTGGGGAACCACTGGGCTAAGTCATGCCAGCAATAAAAGTGAATGTATGATACTGCTGATGATACAGAGGAGGATGTGTTACAATGTAAATGAACTCAGACACAATGGGCTCTTTTCAGTTTCTGTCTATAAAACCACTCATAAGGCTTTGGTTACAGGCCTGGGTTACAGTATAAGACACATGCCCAAGTTTCAACATAGTGGGACTGAACATAAAATCACATGGTTGGAAAGCAAGAGTCTTAACTACATGCAGTATACAAAACTTCTTGTTCCTAACCTGAAAATGTT
Organism: Octopus sinensis; assembly: GCF_006345805.1. NCBI lineage: Eukaryota > Metazoa > Mollusca > Cephalopoda > Octopoda > Octopodidae > Octopus > Octopus sinensis. The sequence continues at coordinate 87,932,160 of NC_043000.1, forward strand.
TTCATTCTGTAGAGTCAGAATGGAGCCAAAAACATGTTGCTTAGAGAATGAGTCACAAATTGATTTTAAATATTGTTTAAAAAAAAAAAATTGAAAATTTTTACTGGTTTAATTAAACTCTAAATAATATTTTGATTGTTGTTTTTAACACAAAAAATGCTCAAAGTTATAACAAACCAAGATAATCACCTTAATTCACAGATACTTGTGATCGAGTGTGCTTTAGCAAAAACTACTTCATTTGTTATTGCTGCTATGGTACCTGGAGTGATGGACTCTTCTGTAAGTGCTTTCTGCAACTGGGGGAAGCAGCGGTCCTGTATTTTCCACAATTCTGTCAGTAGTGTAATGAAAATGGCTTTCAGCCCCTTGTAAGAGCCTAATTCTTGGATAGATTTCAAAATTGGACCAACTACAACCTACAAAAGAGATAAAGAAAATTAGAGCTCAAGTATAATATCTTTAGAAGTCTTGGAAAAGCATTCACTTCTGGGGTTTTTTTAATACTTAATTTACTAATTTGCTTAAATAATTTGAAAAATATTTTTATACTAGAGTGTTACTTGTCATACAATGAGTAACATTGGAAATATAATTTTGCTATCAGAAGTACACTCTGGCACCTCATCTCCAATTTTATCATCTTTCTAACTACTCTCACTCATGCTTCTATAATATAGGGTAGCCATGTATCTATCTCCTCTACAGCCAAGTATCTCTTTTGTGCCATGTACAGGGCAGCCATGTGTCTCTTTTGTCTCTCTTATTTCTTTATTGCCCACAAGGGGCTAAACATAGAGGGGACAAACATGGTTCCAGGATCAGTCCTACTGCATGTCATCTTCAGCAAATGTCTTCTACTATAGCCTCGGGCCAACCGAAGCCTTGAGAGTGGATTTGGTAGATGGAAACTGAAAGAAGCTCATCAGATATATGTATATATATGTATGTGTGTATGTATACGTTTGTGTGTCTGTGTTTGTCCCCCCAACATCACTTGATAACCGATGGTGGTGTGTTTATGTCCCCGTAACTTAGCGGTTAGGCAAAAGAGACTGATAGAATAAGTACTAGGCTTACAAAGAATAAGTCCTAGGGTCGACTTGCTCGACTAAAGGTGGTGCTCCAGCATGGCTGCAGTGAAATGACTGAAACAAGTAAAAGAGTAAAAAGAGAGAGAGAGAGTAATATGATTTTTTTTCATATGTGTTGAATGGCTATGGAGGTCCAGTAGAGTTAAATAAGAATCAAAGGTGCCCATGGGGAAAAAATGGTTGAGAACTACTGCTTGAGAGGAACCCTATTTCAGTTGCATGTATTAATGATCATGCCCTTTTAGTCATTTAACCAAAATTCATAAACATAGGTGAGGACAGGCACAAAAACCAAATTGAAGATTGTGAGTTTGGCTGTTTCAACAATCTCTTCCTTTTTGAGGATTGAATACTGGGATTGGTGCATTACTGTGCCAGCACCAGCAATTCTTGCAACCAACTCAGCCTCCTGTTTTCCATCACATGTGAATACAACTCCAAGATACTTAATCTCCACCACTTGTCTCAGTCATGTTCCAATAACATGCACAGTGTACTGCCTACCCTAAAGTCCAACCCCTCCTCAAAGCGGTAGGGTGGTGTAAACGGGCAGTGTCAGAGCTATGCCGTTGGGAACTTCAGTTCCAGGTAGGGCCACCCAAGGCAGATTGGTCTGGCACTGAGCGGTATTAGGGCCACAGCATGGCCAATGGGGCTCTGGTGAAAATTCCAAGAGGCGTCTGATCGGCAACTGGCAGCTTCGAGGTCGTTTTGTCCTTGAGTCTGTGGAGACTCTGCAGTAAACAGGGTGTCCCGTCACTCGGGATATGCATGCAAGATGTCGGGGACCGCTTGTGAATTCAATATTCCCATGAAACTTCTTCAAAGACGAAGCTGGCTCAACCCACCCTGGGTGAACACCGTCACACATACAGTGTACTGAGAAGATTTTCTTGAAAAGACTGATGTCTCAGTCTTCGCAACACTAACTATCTTTCTTGCCTTGCAGCACTTGGCAGTGAACCCAATCAGTACATGCTGGAGATCACCTTCTGATGAGCCAAGTAACACCATGTCATCTGTAAATATAAGCCAGTCGATCAGAAAAAAAAATACATGGGTACTATTGCATTCAAATTTAGAAACCTTCCCGAAAAAACTAAGGATGTTGAAACAGTGAAAGTTGTTTTGTTGGTAAGTTTCTTCTTTGGCCGTAGGATGCTCTGGATGAAAGCAGCTAGGTATAGTGCTAGAAAGTAAAAGAATTCTTCTTTTAACCAGGAAGTTAAAAATGCCAACCAAATAAAGGAGGCTTACAAAGCTTGGCCTGGACACAGATTTCCCCTTTTTGTGGTGAGGGTACATAAAAAAGGAGAAAACCCCAGTAAGTTATGCAAAAAAGTACAAAACAAAAAAACACAAAAAAATATCATTCTGGTAACAAACGTCTTACTTGAAAAGCTTATTAGGAAAAATATTAATTACAATGACTATTTTTATATGACATAGAGCATGACTGGAGAAATCAATCAACCAACCAACATTTATATTGGCTATTATTATGTAGAGATTCAATGTACTTTTGACAAGTTGTGGTGCATTTGAGCACTATATACAATAATTTCATTTTCATTATTAAAATTTCCAAGTTTAGGAATTGCTGAATACTATACACCTTTTCCTTGACTTATGACTGAGTTCCATTCTAACTGACAGGTTGTAAGTCAATCTGGTCGTATGTGGATTTATATTATTCAACACTATTTTCATTCAAAAGCGACTGATTATTGAAAGCATCTGAGTGAAAGACAGTGGCAAGCAGTGGATGCCTGGGTCGGAGGGAGTCCTGCATTGCCAGATGCTGTCACAGTTATCATATGCGCAGCTGCCCAACATCCGATAATTGATTATTTATTTATTTATTTACTTTCTTATTTTCTTATTTTTGTGGTCATAAGTTGAGGAGAATGCGTATTCAAATATTTTGTAAATGTATTATACAGTTTTGTACTATTGAAATCAAGTTAGCAATAGAAAATAAACACCAGAACATCACCTCTGACAACAACAACCATAACAATAACAATAATTTCAAAAGCAAAAGTAAACTCCTATGTGGATGATAATCCAGGATGAAAAGCAATGAAATATCCTTTAAATCACACTTTAACTATTTTAAAAAATGAAGAATGCGTTAAATGATGTAGCACTAGGTATATGAAAAGACAGGATGGTCAAAGTTGGAATGTCTTGATCATAGGCTTGTTTGCTCAAAGCTAACCCGGGCTAAGCAACAACAACAACAACAATATAGTAACAGAAAGTCTGTGGTCATTTTATTTGCTTAATACATGAATCATCATTATTTCCCCAAATTCTTCACTACATTTAATCCCTTTTGATACTGACTTACCTGCAACTGCCTCTGGTTCTATGATACAAACTTCTTGTTTTAAATAGATTTACATTATATCAAAATTTCATGCTTAATTTATGTTCCAACCATAATATCAAAGTTATTTTCCTAAATTCTTCATTATTTTCACAATTAACTGAAGCAATACAGTGTATTTCAACAGAGATATGATAACAAAAATGTTAAAGTAATCTAAATGAAAACCTTCCATCAAAATATCATGTTCAATTTATGTTCCAACTAGCAGCTTAACCTTTAGCACACTGTAGCTGCATCATGTCACTGTATGAGTTTTCTCCCCTGTAGTAACAGGGCAGTGGCAGGGGAAACAATTTTAGAGAAATGCAGTGTGTTAAAGGGTAATAATGACAAAGTTATTTTACTACAATCTTTATTATATTTACAATTAACAGAAACGAAGGCAAAGGATTTCAACAGAAATATTATAACATTTAGGTGGCATTCAAAGAGTCCTCTCTGATGCAAACATCCTGTATTTAGTTGTGATTTCTTCCTTTTTTTTTTCCTTTTCAGTAGGCATTGCTGGTATCAATGTTTCTCTTCTTCCTCAGAGTAAGCCATAAAAGTACTCCAAAACAAACTACAAATTATTAGGGTACCATGGCCACAGCCTTGGGCTGAAACATATATAAGAATAAAAAAAATATATGGGAATACCTTATGTTGAGCAAGTTTAGGAATCGCTTTAAGGATGTTCAGTTTGCGACTAGGATCTGGTTCACGTCCAATTTGATAGAGAAACAAGGGAAGCAAAAATGAAGCCTTAAAAGAAAAAAAGAAGGGCGTGTACAAGATACATACATATATAATACTAATAGATGAGATTTAATGAAAATGATTTTAAATTCATGTAAGAAACCCATAGATCTAGATTTAGATATAATATTTCAATGAAACAACTACATTTAATAAAAATATAAAAAAGATATTTATAAATAAAATTAAATCTGCTGAAATGTTAAAGGATTGTATTAAATATGTTATAGTAATTAATATCATCTGTCTGTCTTACTGTGGTCTGGGTAACTTCTAAACCTCTCTGCTTTTAAAAAATGCTATATGAAGAAACTTAACTACCTATAGTTCCTGCCATTCAAAAAGTGATCTAAATGGCATCGCAGCTGGAATCCAGGACAAAATACCTTGTAGTATTTAGTTATGTCCCTTTATGTTCTCAGGTGAAATTTCAGCAAGGTTGGCTAAGTTTTCCAAACTTCTGTGGTCGATAAAATATATAGCAATAACATATTGGTAGTAATCAAAATTCCTGGAAAACTGATATTCCGGTGCCAATGTTATAAATAATAGTAATTTATTGTTAGAGTGTCAGACAAGATTCCTTATGACATTTAGTTCATTCCCTTTACAATCTGAGTTCAAATATACACAGGTCAACTTCACATTTTAGCCTCTGAAGGTCAATGATATATGTACCTCTCAAGCCTTGGGGGGTGGGTACTTCAATCAATAGCACTCTTCTTCAAAGAATCAGAAAACATTATCATTAACCCCATTATTCCATGGTTTTATGCAAGTTTCTAATTGTAATACAAGATACACATATACAAAACTGTAAGTTAGTCCATAATTCTGTTTCCTAAAACAGTTAGAAATAGCTGTCAAATCATTTTCAAATTTTATCCATTGAAGTCATATCATTCCCACAGCATTTCTGCTTTTGGAGCACTTTAATTATTTTCCAATCCTCTTGGACTTGAACCATCTTTATGCATTCCAGTGTTACCTACTTTCCCTTCTTATCATCCCTAAATACAAGTTCTTAACAATACTTGCCTTCACACCCAGCTCCTATCTTAAGCTGTGTCTCACTCTTCCTTACTTTCTTGCAAGCTCTACCTGCCCACAATCTCATACCACTCCTTCAAAAATATAAGTCCCAAAGGAAGGAATATTAACCATCATCATTTAACATTCACCTTCCATGCCATATGGTTTGGATAGTTTGACTAAATCCAGTGAGACGGAGGATTGCATCAGTTCCAATGTCTGTTTTGGCATAGTTTCTATGGTAGATGATCTTCCTAACACTAATATCTTTCCCAGCATCAATTCCTAATTAATAACATTGTTCTTGGTGGTGTTAGCAGTGGTGGCAGTAGTAGCAGCAGTAGTAGTTTCCTGTTGTCTCTGCTACCCAAGTAAGAGAGATATTTATTTCTAACTAAATCCTTTATATGAAATTCATTCTGGCAAAGATTGGATGAAACTGAAAAATAGGACCAAAAAATGAGCATCTCTCCCTCTGGTGAGAATGATAGTTTATTGCAGAGATGCCTGCTGCCTTGTTACAATGAATAAACAATGTAAGGTTGAGAAGATAACTCATTAATGTTGTTAAGGACATGACAGCTAATGTGTTAGTATCACAATATAAATGTGCACAGTACACTCCTGTAAAGGAGCTGGCTATAGGAAGGACATCCAGAAATAGAAACTAAAATAGAGTGTGTAGACAGATGTAGTCTTCTAAAGAGTTAGGGGATGTTTACTTTGATTAACACCTGATACAAATCATCCTAGCATGGAAAGCAGATGTAAAATGATAATGAACATGATGATGATGGCATGTAGAGTTTTATAACAAACAAACAAAAATTGTATATTAAAGATTAGTCTTCCTCTTTAGGATTTGAAAATACTTCCATCTCAGTTATCAACCTTATTGTTTTTTTCCTGTCTTTGCTCTACAGTAATCAATCACTATGCACAATCCTTTCTTTGCATGATGTTATTCCACTGGAATCCTATCCTTTTATAGTTCTTTAAAAAGAACATTAACCACATCAATCTCACTGATAACAGAAAGCTCAAAAGCAAAGGAAACTACCCTTTTCTCTCTCTAGATTAAACCATAAAAAAATAATAATAGGCACAGGTTGCTTCCCAACCACATGGTTCTAGGTTCAGACCCACTGTATAGCACCTTGGGAAAATAGGAAAATACTTTCTACTATGGCCCTGGGCCAATAAAAGCCTTGTTAATGGATTTGATAGACAGAAACAATGTATATGTACATATCTCTGTATAAGTGTGTTTGTGTTTGTCCTCTGTCAGTGATTGACAACAGGAGTTGGTTTGTATACGTCCTCCTAACTGAACAGTTTGGCAAAAGGGATTGATAGAATAGGTACCAGGCTTTAAAAAGTAAATATTGGTGTCAACTCATTTGCCTAAAACCCTTCAAAAAAAATTTTTTAAATAAAAACATCATCTAGTTGCCCAGAAATACACTTAAGTACCTGCAAGATATTTGAAACTGTTACTTAGGAGTCAGTAGTCCAACATCCATTTATCCAATCAGTTATCTAATCTCTACTAACTGTTAACTGCTATTGTAGAGATAATCTAAGTGAAATCAGAGTTTATTCTATCTTTTTTAGAAGAGAGCAATCTTACCTGCCTGTCATCCTTTTCAGCAACTACAAGCAAACCATTCATAGCATTTGCAGAGAAATTTGTACACTGTGGTGTGACAAATAATGATGCTAAAAAATTGGTCATTATCACAGGAATTTCATTGATGCCAGTCAGTGATTCTTGAATGTTGTTCATTAACAGGAGACAATTTATTTCTGATTCATTTACTATATCAGAACACAATTTCAAATACTGTCTGCTTTGATATGCACCTTCTGTCATACACGGTTCTTCAGACCAGGAAATTGGCTTGAATATTGAAAGGAAGACAGAAAAAAGAGAAGAGAAAATGGCATATAAATGTCAATATATAAATAGTAGGGGAAATTCTCAGTTAAGACAGCATCTGTATGTAATATGATTTTTGCTAGCTAGACAGAGAACCAATGATTACATTCATGATATATCAAGTTTAACCCTTTAACAGTCAGATACACAGTCAAAAGTAATGCATATTTATGAAACATTGTTTTTAAATTAATTGTGCATCATCTTCTAACTTTGTGATTTTGATTATGTTACTATTATTTTTAGGATGATATTATTGAATAAGTGTGAGAGACCAAATCTAGCTGGTTTGATCATAAAACAGGTAGACTATTTTAGCCAGGTATGGCTAGTTTAAATAATAAAGGGTTACAGGGGAAGAAACGAATGAATAAAATTACTTGACACTCATCTATCAACTCAAAGCATTATAAAGATAAAAAACAAAATATTCCAGAATGGATGAAGCAAGAAATAAAGGGAGGCAAGAGAGGAAAAGGAAAGAGAAAACTCACCAACATCCCTGCAGTTGAATCAGTCTCTGAAGAGGCTGAGACCTTGTAATCTAGCTGAATTTTTTCCATAGCTTCTATAATGGAGGTAGACTTTGTTTGTATGGTGTGTAGAGTAAAAGGGTCTGCTTGGGGTGACAGCATGAGATATAGCAAGGGTAATATTAAGCATCCATGGACTACAGGATGAACAGCAGTGTTATTGGTATTCAGTATTATTAATGCTATAAGAAAAAAAAAAAAGAAAGAAATACAACAATATTGAATATTGAAGGTCGATAAGGAATAAACTTATACTATATATACAGAATATATACAAATATGATATCTACTACATATGTGGAAAATCAGTGTGTGTTTGTTTGTGGGGTTGTTAGCTAACTCTTCCAACATTGTTTTATTGATTTTGATGAAACTTGACACGTGAGTAGAACTCATGTCTGGAAACCTTGTGACATAATTAGACTATTGAAAAAATCAATACTACGGCACTTGGAAGGGACCTTTATATCTACCTTATATAATTTTTTTTTTTTAACATGCAGGGAAATAACTCATACTACCTACACAATTTTTTTTTAAATACTCAAGGGAAATAACCGCCATTTCATCGTTTATATTTGATTACTTTGAACCAACGATCAGCTAAATTCTGTATTTCACTACTCAGTTTTGAACTGCTAAACATTATTATTGAACTTCCTTAATTTGAATCTCTTCATTCATACATTTCTATATATATATACATACTTTTTTGAAAGCCATTACTCCGGTAATTCTGCATTTTTACAGTTACACTTTCTCCATGACTGTAGATAATTTTTTTTTTCACAACATATTTGTAGTGGCTTCATGCATAGTGTGGATTCGATCCTTGATTGCCAAATTTCATTTAACTCTTCAACAGTGCTTTTCTCATGGTAAAACAAGTTTTTCTATGAATGACAGCAGTTATACATTTCCCAGATGCCTCCTATAAGCAGAATAATGTCTTTGCCACTTGACCCTTCTAACCTCTTCTAGGGGCGGGAATGGAGATAACAGACCTCCAACGAAATCATTTGTTCTCAACAATATGTCTATCCTTCTGGCTGCTTTTTGATAGTAATAAAAACAAGAAGCCCGTTAGCTAAACGCAGTTACTGACAGTGACCACCAGTAAGTGTGAATGTTATTATTGCACTTTATTCAAACACTTCCTTCATATATCTCTATACATATATACTATATTCCTATATTACCTTTAATAAATTAGCCTTTATAAAGTTCACCTTTAAAATGCCACGATGAGTCAGAGTACGACTGGGTGCTTCTACTTCACAAGCTACTCTAATGTGACAATGGCGATCTGAAGTAAGTTCTTCATTCATTATGCTTCATATTTACAAAATAAAACAATTATTCTTTGTCTATTCTAATTCAATATCTTTACAGTTATATACATTTTGCTGTAATTAATTTACACATTGCATTAAAAGACATTTCTTCAACAACTCCAAATAACTAAATACTGCCAATGCATGCAGGGTTTTCAATTAAATTTCATCACACTATGAATGCCCATAACTCCGACGCCCAACATACAAGTCAATTGATACTGTGCTCCATACCAATGATACTGTCCATTACCCTGTTGAATTCCTCAATAGCCTTGCACCTTCAGGTCTACCACTGTATAAATTGCATCTAAAGGCTGGAGCCCCAGTTATGCTTTTAAGAAACCTCAATCTTCCAAAATTATGCAATGGCACAAGACTTATTTTTTAAAAAATTGATGGGAAAGCAAGTGGTGAAGATGTCTTCATTCCAAAGATTCCTCTGATTCTTTCAGACACAAAAATTGATTTCAAAAGGCTAAAATTCCCATTGAGATTAAGCTTTGCAATGAGCAACAACAAAGCACAGGGTCAGACATTGGAAGCGGTAGGTCTTAATCTTGCAGAACCTGCTTTTTCTCACAGACAGCAAGTGGTGAAGATGTTTTCATTCCAAAGATTCCTCTGATTGATTCCTTCTGACACAAAAATTGATTTCAAAAGGTTATGTTGGATGCTCTAGAGATGGAAATCCAAAAAATTTATTCATCTATGCACCCAACGGCAAAACCAAAAACATTGTTTAATATGAAGCTCTGCAAGACTGAAATTTTGGAACGAAGATGCCTCTCCCTCCACAACCTCCAACAACCTCTCTTGCCAACCTCCGACAAACTCTCTCGCCAGCCTCCGAAAACCTCTTTCACCAACCTCCAACAATCTCTCCCTCCTCCAGCTGACAGTTTTTGTATGTTTACATGATGGAAAATGCACCTTTTGTGGCAGTTATAATGAAATTACTTTCTTATATCAGAGTAATAAGGCGTTTCAATAGAACATCTTTACCCCCGGGAATTACCAGGTACACCAGCTAGTATATATATATATATATATATATATATATAAGAATTTTTTGTGTAATGAGATAAAAAACCAAGGCTGTGTAGATATTAGAGCATTTATAGATAGGTCCTACAGCTGTTCTTAGGATATTAATTAATAATATCCCGTCATCGGAGACAGTGTGAGAGGAAAAATTAAGTCATAGTTAGTTTCGATGTGATACAAATAGAGAGTGAGGTGGAGGAAAGAAAATAGATGTAAGATATGTATGGTTAATGAATTCATAAATCTGTTTTAAAATGTTTAATAAAATAAAGTAAATTAAAATAAGATACAATAAGGGAGAATAAAAATGGGGTAATAGGGAAATATCAGATATTTACAAGCAAGTTGTAAAAGGAAAAAAATAACAGTAATAATAATAGTGAGAGAGATGAAATAGAAAAAAAGACAGAAATATCAATATGTATGCACATCTATGTGTAGTAAACTATAACATCAAAATAAGAATAAAAATTAAAATCTAATAGATTTCTTTCCCTTTCCGTCTATCAAATCCACTCACAAGGCTTTGGTTGGCCCAAAGTTATAGCAGAAGACATTTGCCCAAGGTGCTATGCAGTGGGACTGAACCTGGAAGTATGTGGTTGAGAAGCAAGCTTCTTATCGCACACCCACTCATATATATATATATATATATATATATATATATATATATACATATACATAATAATAAATAAATAAATGCACCCTTTTAAAGCCTAGCCAGGCTCATGGGCCCAGTTTCCCTGTTTCTATGGCATATGTGTTCCCCAGGTGGATGGGACGCCAGTCCATCACAGCATTACTGATTTTTGCCAGCTGAGTGGACTGAAGCAATGTGAAATGAAGTGTTTTGCTCAAGAACACAACGTGCCGCCCGGTCCAGGAATCGAAACCACAATCTTATGATCATGGTGCTGACACCCTAACCACTAAGCCACGCACCTCCACATATCATCATCATATATATATATATATATATCTCATTTAATGTAAAGAGTTTAAAGATATGAGCTCCTAATAGTTTCTTGCATTGGAGACTTGTGTCTAGGCAGGTTTTCACAACATGCCTTATGTTTCCAAGCAACCTTGAGGCTCTGAGAGCATATGGTCTATTCAACTTGCAATTAAGGATGCTGGTACAAGAGAAATAATGAGGAAAAAATGAGAAGAAGGTAGATGCAAAAAGTGGACATTTTCTTTTCTTATGTCTTCTCTTTCTATTCACCTTTCCACTGTTGGTTGTAATGCTTGTGTGTATGAATGATGTGATGTGGCTGAAGTGAGAAAGAAACTGAATAACAAAGAATATCATGTTAGATGTCATGTTTAACCCTCATGATACCAACCCAACCATCCAAGACTGTTCCAGCTTCTTTGATAAAAACTTTCTGTATAAATTGATCTAAATTAAAATTTCCCATTAGAATTTCATGTTGATTTATGTTCCAATTAGCAGCTTAATAAGGACTGAGATATTTTAGTAAATTCCTTATAATTTTCAAAATTAATTGAAAGAAAGAGGGTGTAGTTCAAGACAAATATGATAACAATAACCCTTTAGCATTTAACCCTTTAGTTACTATATTTCTGACCAAAATACACCCCTTATGTGTTTCAATTAATTTCTAACGTAATCATAAATTTAGTCTGGTTTCATTAAACTACTATAACTTTTTTATTTATCAATATATTAACGTGAATTTTGGAAGATAATTTAATGAAATGTTCTCAACCAATTCTTTACTATAATTTTTGTCACAAAGTGACTCTAATTGCAGATAGATACAGGTAAATTCCACAAAATATAAAATTATTAAAATTTTGTTCAAACATCGCTATAGAAAATGGGTTATTAGCTAATATTCAATTGGGTATACAACAAAATTTTATGATAGAATTTGTTATTCTGGGTAACTTTCTGATACCCATAATAATATTTATGGCAAAATAGTCTTAATTTCATTTAAGGTTATGGGAAACCACTTTCTTTCGTTTTGTTGACATTTAGCGTAACGGTTCGTTTCTGCCGTAATGATTTCAAATAGGCTCATTCGAAAAAGTAAAAAGAAATAGTCTAAGGCTTTACTCTTCTGGGAAAGTCTGTGGCTTGGTCCAGTTTCTTCAGAAAAATCACCGAAAGAAACAGTTTTTAAATTTTCACTCCATTCAGGTGCCAATTCATTTTCTTTATCGCTGTCGGAGCTCTCGGACTCACTGTTTTCACTTTCGGAAAATGAAACATCAGATTCATTATCAAATACTACATGCTTTTTTTTTTCAGTCATAGAGTCAGAATTACAAATTTTGAAAACACAATAGGAACAAATTTCGGAAAAAAAATCTCCCAAAATTCACGGAATTAAAATTACACTTCGATTTTTGTACAAAACTGTAGTTGAACTCTTTACGAAGTATAATACGTGTTTTCACGAATGTACTAAAGAGATTTGCTCTGATATTCTCATTTAAATATGAATAGGTAAATTTGGGCGGTTTTGAGCGGCTTGGTCACATTAACCAAAATTTTTTTCGGGCAGTTTGGTAACGAAAGGGTTAAACTAGCCATATCTGGCCCCAAACCTTTTTCTACCTGTTTTATATTCAAACAAGCCAGTTCTGGCCTCTTCCACCTACCTAACATTGTCATTCAAAACTAAAGTAATCACACCATTGAAATCTCAATACTACAAGATAATGTATGTTTAATTCAAATTAATGTGGTTGAATATGTATTATATTTGACAAAGTAATCTGAATGGTAAACAGTTAAGAGAGACAACTACATTGGTATAAACATGTGATGCCTGTGGTGTGTAACCGACAAATAAAGAAGTGTTAGGAGTTCCAAGCAGAAATACAATTGTAGAGAAAGATGATGGAAGATATGAGCAGAAGTGGTGAAAGCTGAAATCAGAATGGTGAAGAGGACAAAGCAATGCAATAAACATCAAGACACTGAGTTACAGAGGTCTCGTCTGAACTATGCAAGCATATAAATAGCAGGCCTTTGACAGTGTACCATAACCTCTAGTCTGGTGTTTTAGACAACTTGGTGGCTTGAGGAGTATGTAAGCCATGTTTTAAGATGCTGTCAGCAAAGAGAGAGTCATCAAAAATGCAGTGAAGAATTTACCATATAGACAGATAGAGAGCAGACATGAAAATGATGATAAAGGTAAGGTTGATTCTGGAGTTGGTGGAGAAAAACTGTCATCACTTACCAATGTCTAGTACCACTGTGTTGTCAGCGTTAATTTCAAAAAGCATCAGGCTCAGTAAAATGATGTTCTGTCCTGTTGATAAAACCTAAAAATAACAACAGAGGCTGATAATTGAAACTATGTATCTCATGATGTTATATATTTCTTTATTGCCCACAAGGGGCTAAACATAGAGGGGACAAACAAGGACAGACAAAGAGATTAAGTTGATTACATCGACCCCAGTGCGAAACTGGTACTTTATTTATAGACCCCGAAATGATGAAAGGCAAAGTCGACCTCGGCAAAATTTGAACTTAGAACGTAACGATAAACAAAATACCACTAAGCATTTGGCCCAGTGTGCAAACGTGTCTGCCAGCTCGCCACCTTATCTCATGATGTTATAATCATTCTATACATTACCTTGAATGAAGTAGTCTGATAAGATGGAAAACTGCAATATTGATGATGCTAGCGATGATGGTCGTAAGTGGGGTGGTAGTGAAGATACTGATGGAGATAATGATAACAAACTAATGAAAGGGAAAATAATAAATGATGAAGATGATGGTGATGTGGTGCTCTTTTTCTTTTCTCTTCTATTTTTCCACTTGCAATGCATCCCACCCTATTGTTTGCTTTAAGATCATAATGAGGAATATAAAAGATTTTTCTTTCATGTACTTTAATCAATAGAAACTGAAGATAATTGGTCATGTGTGGTTTGAGAAAAAATGCTTATTGAATGACAGTTTATTTTGCTTATATCTGAGAGAGAGAACAGTTTAGTTCACCCCCACCCGATATATATTGATACGTTTCTGATATACAAAATGTATATAAGGTATTTTCGATTCGAGGAAATTTACTGCGGCTAATTTCTTATGTTCATTATATTTCTTACTACCACCGTCTCTACCACAATCAACATCAACACCACCGCCACTGTTTAAGAGAAAATAGTCCAAGAGAAATAATTCAGCATTGAGTAATCTCCCTTTATAACATTTTCATTTTAATAGCTAAATTACGAGAGGACAGATCTTTTATAAACTAAAGGGCAACATGTACCATCTTATCTTCTCGTATCGCTTGTTTGTAGAGGCAGCTGGTGACCCAAAGATGTAAATTATTTCAACATACACTCATGTAACATTTTGACTCCGCATACATTGCTAATATGCAATCATTACAGGATTAAAGTAATTCAAACGTTTTTTACTCATAAATTCAAGGTTGTTTTATCTCACAAAGGATTATATTTTCCGAGTCAAGTGATAAACGGATATCCCAAACACTGTTTCGCATTATTTGGTCTGACGAAAGTCATTGATGTCACAAAATATTACCTTCTAACCTCAATAAGTCACCGAAGTTTTGGCTGGTCATTGAGAGGTCACCCATTGCCTTTTGTATACCCACTCCAAAACAGTGATAAAATAACATCAGTGGTTCATTTCCTAGTAGGCGCAGCTGTGACCGTGTGGTGAGGAAGTTTACTTCCCAGCCACATGGTTCTACTTTCAGCCTAGCAAGTGTCATTTACTATAACCCTGGTCAAACAAAGCATCAAGTTGGCTTGGTAGATGGAAACTATAAGAAGCCTGTTGTATACATGTATGTATTTATGTGCATGTGTCTTCGTGTTTGTATTTGACTCCCACTATGACATGACAACCAGAGTTGGTTTGTTTATGTCCCTGTAATTTAGCAGTTCAGCAATAGAGAATTATAGAATAAGTACTAAGCTTTAAAGTTCTGGGGCTAATTTGCTTGACTAAAACCCTTCAGGGTGGTGCCACAACTTGGCCACAGTCCAATGACTGAAACAAGTAAAAGGTAAAGGATAGAAGATATATTGACAGTACAGTAGTGTGGTAGATAGAGTGATCAAAGATGTGAAAGTAGGGAAAGCTGCTGGCCAATCAAGGATAGTTGCAGAGATGCTCAAAATATCTGGTGAAGTAGGATGTTAGTTATTCAAAAAGTTAATCAAGTAACAGAGGGAAGTGTCATGCTCGATCACTGGCATAGCAGTATCAGTGTAAACTGTGATATGGATAAAGGAGATGCAGCAGAGAGGAGGAAAGATAGAAGCTTAAAATTACTGGACCAGGCTAAGAAGGTCATGCAGAGGGCCACAGAACAATCAATCAGGAATTAAGTAAGCCTTGATGAAATGCAGGTAAGACAACTGCACGAGAAATAGTTAGCAAAAAGTAAACCAGTATACTTGGCCTTCGTTGACTTGGAGAAGGCTTTTGACAGCTGTCACACCCTGTAATCTGATAGAAACTAAGGTAGTGAGCAGGCAGAAACGTTAGCATGCCGGGCAAAATGCTTAGAGGTATTTCATCTGCCACTACGTTCGGAGTTCAAATTCTGCCGAGGTCGACTTTGCCTTTCATCCTTTCGGGGTCGATTAAATAAGTACCAGTTACACACTGGGGTCGATATAATTGACTTAATCCCCTTGTCTGACCTTGTTTGTCTCCTCTATGTTTAGCCCCTTGTGGGCAGTAAAGAAATAAGAAACTAAGGAAACTAGATGTAGATAAAAGGCACGAGAGAACTATATAAGATATGTACAAAGATACAGTAATTAAAGTGAGAATCAGCAATGAGTTTAATGGACAAGTTTAGTATGAAGTTAGAGGGTCACCAATGTTTAGTCCTCAGGCCTTTCTTATTCATCATAATCTTACAGGTCATCATAGAAAAGTTCAAGACTAGCTGCCAGTGGGGACTTTTATATCCTGATAACCTAGTTTTAACTGCTGAATCTCTAGAAAAATCAAATAACAAATTCAAAGTATGTAAGTGAAATCTATAAATAAGTTTCTTACCTCAAGGTAAACTTAGCAAAAATGAAAGTTGAAATAAGAAGGAGCCTGATTGGCTCAAATGATGTAATCAATAGGTTCTATTACGTAGGCAACATAAATAACAGAGGTGGTGATTGTTCAGAAAGTGTAATGACCAGGGTAAAAATAGGTTAGAAAAGATCAGGGAGACAGTATGTCTGTTAGAAACAAAGGTCTTACCCTCAGAGTTACAGGTGGATTGTGTGATGTATGAGAATTGTGACACTACATAGTAGTGAGACATGGGTCTTGAAGACGTGCAAAGGCTAGAAAGAAATGAAGCATGCTTTGATGTACAAGTAATGTTAGTGAGCATGCACGTCGAAGTACAACTGAATTCAGAGCAAAATTGTGTATAAGAGAAGTCAGGTGTAGTACATAAGAGAGGGAGCTGTGTTGTTAGGGGAATGTGATATGTATTTAAGATGATAACTTTCTAAGGAGGTGCAGAGCACTCCAAGTTAATGAAACCTGCAGAAAACGGAGACCAAGAAAAACTTGCTGAACATTGACCTGAAGATGCTTCATGTCACAGAAGAAATGACAAGATATTTGGTGATATGTGGTACTTCTAAAGACCTGCCCACTTGCTAAGGTGAAATGTACCTTTGACATGAGGATAATGTTTAAAAGTTAAGATACTTTGAACTCTACCAAGTATAAAATGTATATCTTGCAGCTTCTCCTTTATTTTACACTCTTTGAATCATTACATCAACCACAATAATAATAATAATAATAATAATAGTAATAATAATAATAATAATAATAATGATAATAATAATAACAATCCTTTCTACTATAGGAAAAAGGCCTGAAATTTTGGGCGAGGGGATAAATCAATTACATCAACACCAGTGCTTGACTGGTACTCATTTTATCGAAACCAAAAGGATGAAAGGCAAAGTCAATCTTGGTGGAATTTGCACTCAGAATATAAGGATGGATGAAATAGCACTAAGCAATTTACCCAGCATGCTAATCATTCTGCCAGCTTGCTGTGATTAAATAATGGTTTCAAATTTTGGCATTAGGCCAGCAATTTCGGTGGAGGGAGTCAGTTGATTACATCAACCACAATAATAATAATAATCCTTTCTACTAAAGGCACAAAGCCTGAAATTTCAGGGGAGGGAACTAATCGATTACATCGACTACAGTGTTTTACTGGTACTTATTTCATTAACCTCAAAAGGATGAAAGGCAAAGTTAACCTTGGCAAATTCTGAACTCATAACTTAAGTCTGGAAAAAATACCTATTTCTTTATTACCCACAAGGGGCTAAACATAGAGGGGACAAACAAGGACAGACATAGGTATTAAGTCGATAACATCGACCCCAGTGAGTAACTGGTACTTAATTTATCGACCCCGAAAGGATGAAAGGTAAAGTCGACCTCGGCGGAATTTGAACTCACAACGTAACGGTAGACGAAATACTGCTAAGCATTTCGCCCGATGTGCTAACGTTTCTGCCAGCTCACCGCCTTTAGTCTGGAAAAAATACTACTAAGCATTTTGTTTGATGTACTAATTATTCTGCCAGCTAACCACTTTGATGAGAGCTTCAGATTTTAGCAAAAGGTTAGCAATTTTGGTGGGAAGAGGTTAGTCAATTCCATTGGCCCTTAGTTGACTGGTACTTTACTTTATTGACTCCAAAAGGATGAAAGGCAAAGTTCATCTCAGCAAGGTTTGATGATGATTTCTTATACAGACTGTAAACTGGAAATTTTTTGGAAGAAAGAAATGTAGTGAATGGAATTTAGAGAACAGAATGTAACTGGGATTTTTTTTACCAACCCTTGATGTGTTAACTGGTACAGCTGATCCCTCAATAAAATGTATGTTAATTCATTTTTGCTGGATACACATTTCATCATGTTACTAAGCTGTATGTTATTATATCTAAGGCTAGTTACCATCAACACACTTACCTCAGGCCATTTATGAGCAATTTGAAGAATCTTGTGAGTAAGCATCATCACAGAGAGATCTCTCTGTAGACATAGATAGCACAATG
Organism: Octopus sinensis; assembly: GCF_006345805.1. Classification (NCBI taxonomy): domain Eukaryota; kingdom Metazoa; phylum Mollusca; class Cephalopoda; order Octopoda; family Octopodidae; genus Octopus; species Octopus sinensis. Next base: position 87,950,363 of record NC_043000.1, read on the forward strand.
CCATAGCATTTTGTACTAGAGGTCTTAACAATGAGGGACATGTTGACTGTTGCAACATTATGAAAAGCAGTTGGCTCACAAACTGGACACCTTCACCAATGGACTTTGAAGAGTCTAACTACAAAAATAAAAGGAAAGAAAGAAAACAAATTAACTCTTTGGCACTCAGATTATTCTGACAAACATAATGCTTATTTATTCACATTGTTTTGAATTAATCATACATTATCTTGTAGCTTCAAGATTTTGATGATGTGGTTGTTTATTTTCAGAATGATATTGTAGAATAGGTGTGAGAGGCCAGATCTGGCTAGCATGAACATAAAACAGGTAGAATATTTGGGCTAATTATGGCTGGTTTAAATACTGTATTTTTCAGCATACAAGTCAAATTTTTCAGACCCAAAATTATAGCTAAAAAACAAGGAGGTCAACTTATAAAACAAGGCTGCTTTGGGTGACCAAAAATTCTATGCAAAATGCAGCAGGATTTGGAAAAATAGTGACAACATTTGAATAGTTACACTACATGTTCACACTATATACTACTTCAACTTGTATGCTGGACATATGATAAACCAATCATTTACATATAATCAAAGGAGATTTCAATATATATATATTTTTTAAATCAAAATCAATATGTATTTACATTTTGTTAAAAGTAACTCTATAATGCTGCTTGAAAAAATTAAAATATAAATCAACTATTTGCAGAGTTAAAATAAATTTCTATTGGAAAATTTCTAATGAAGTAGTAAAAAAAAAAACATAAAAATCACAGAAAGACAATTCAAACGATCATCAGTATCATTATCATCATCAATTTCATTCTGACATCTACTTTAGCATGTTTGCATGGGTCAGACATCTTGAAAAGGTATACTTTCTGTGTCACAGTTACTCATTCTTGTTGTCAAACTGCTTGTTTCTGAGCAAGGTATTTTTCCATGACCAGACTTGTTTCCATGGAAGTTTGTAAATGAATGACACTGCTTCCATGATGGTGACAATTTCTTTACAACTATCATACGATGTCAAGACCTGGAGATACAACCCTCGGAGACCTATTGAGTCAAGTACATCAACATCAAAATAAAAAGTCAAATGGAAATTGTAGTTGTGATACCTATGCCAGTGGCATGTAAAAAGCACCATCCGAACGTAGCTGATGCCAGCGCTGCCTTGACTAGCTTCCATGCTGGTGGCACATAAAAAGCACCCACTACATTCACAGAGTGGTTGGCATTAGGAAGGGCAGCCAGCTGTAGAAACACTGCCAGATCAGACAGGAGCCTGGTGCAGCCTCCTGACTTCCCAGACCCTGGTTGAACCATTCAACGCATGCTAGCATGGAAAATGGACGTTAAACGATGATGATGATGATGATATATATATATATATATATATATATAAAATACAATTAAGATTCAGTTGAAATGGGTACTTAAATTGAGGCACCTTGTTAGGTCTGAGTAATATGCATACTCAACAATATTAAGTGAATATCAAACTTGGTGCATAAGTGCCGGCGCATGATATTCTTGCAGTGTATACAGATAACATCTAGCTGGGTGAAGAAAGCTGCTCTTAGCTATTCAGACATGTACTTTATATTAAAAATACTGTCTATAATATTGATGAAGAGTAGATTCCAGGATAAGTGAATAAAATATAAGTGTGTAACAAAGAGGTACAGGTGTCAATTCATTACAGCCGTTTCTAATGACTCTTTTAATTGATTAATGAGAACATTACATCAATGAAAAGAAACCGTTTTCATCTGATGACTTCATGATCTTCAAACCCCTATTTTATTTTTTTTTAGAATTTTATTCCATTATTTCTCAAGAGTCATTAGAAACAGCAGTAATCAATTGACTCCTGTACCTCTTTGTTACTCATATTTATATGTCATCACCATCTTCCTTTAATGGCTGTTTTCCATGCTGACATGGGTTGGACAGTTTGACCAGAGCTGGCAAACAGGAGGGTTGCATCAGGTTCCAGTCTGATTTGGTTTGGTTTCTATGGCCAGATTCCCTTCCTAACCCCAACCACTTTACAGTGTGTGCTGGGTGCTTTTATGGAGTGCCAGCACAAGTGCTTTTTACATGGCACAGCACAGGGCTTTTGCAGACCAATCCTAACCCACTGACAAGGCTTTGGGCAGCCTAGGACTATAGTAGAAGACACTCAGCCAAAGGGTCACATTATGGAACTGAACCTAAACCCATGTGGTTAGGAACAGATTTTATTCAGTCTTCAAATTTATGCTCTATGGCTAATGTGTTGACACAAATCAACAATGTATGAAAGATCCTTTAGATCAAAGGCATTCCAGCTGTAACCGTTGCATTTACAAACAGTGTATCTACCCCATTCGATGTGTCTTCTATCTTTTTAAGATAGTGGGGTTTGATTTGAGGAAGAAATGGTTACTATTTCCTGCAAGTTGTACAGCAGCTTCTTTGCTGCTTTATTTAACAATTTGTGTTGGAAGAAAATGTAGATATTGAGAAATGGCTACCTTTGGTGAACATAAAGAGAGAAATAAAGAAAAATCAAAAGTCCTTGAACTGAACATGTAGCAAAGAAACTTTTGATGTAGAAAAGTTATGCTAAGTTATAGCTTCGCTGAGGTTTAAACCATCTTGTATACATGAATATTGGTAGTTTCAGAATTACTGTAAGCACTACAACCACCACGAACACCACCACTACTCAAGTGAACACTGTATGAGGGGTCATACAATCAAAGGCATTCCAGTCATGGCCATCCCAATTATAATGTATCTTCTCTCTTTTTAAGGTGGTAGTGTCTGATCTGGGGGAGATTTGACTGCTATGCACAGCAGCTTGCTAGAAAAAATACCAGCCAAATCTTAAAATGGTAATCCTATTCTCAGCTAAATATCTGAGAGTGATGGTTGGTGCTTTGAGATGCCAACAGGTCAAAAATGCCACAACCCTAATATTTGCCTATCTGATGAGCTTCTATATACTATTCACCTTCCCAATTTCATTTAAGGCTTGGGTCCTAGACTATTGTAAAACACAATTGCCTGAGCTGGAGCATAATGTGATCAAACCTTTCACCTCATGATTGCAGAGTAAACTTTCTTCACCATTTGCTCATCTACATTTACATTAAGACCAGCAATACAATTAACCAACCTGGATATGAGGTACAATGGAGCACAGAAAGCCTATGTATTGATCATCATCGACAGACGTAGCTAAGTAGGCTTGCTGAAATAGAATTTGCTGTATGGCAAGGCGAATAGGCATCATGGAATCCTGACGAACAGGGTCCAAAATTGTATAGAGCAGAAATGGTTTCAGGATGGCAACAGCATTTGAAGATATTCTATGAGGGAAGAAAAAAGAAAAAAAAAAGAAGCATAAGATAATTGCTGATCAAAAGTGGACACAGACACACATTTATTCAACAAGACCATCAAACATAATAAATGCTATCTATTGACAAGGGCTTCTAGAGGAAATGAAGCTCATATTCCTGCCATTAAAGCATTATTAACAACAAACCTTAATATTTAATGTGTTATTCTATACAAATAATTCACTTACATATCTTTCTGATGGACACATATTTGGTATATTTGCTGCTGTAGAAGAGGCCAACTCTCTGGACGGTTTGTACACACAGTAATGAATGGATGAGGTGGGGTTCTGGGAAGAATAAAACATAAACAGCATATCAAAATCATAAAATTCTATGTGAAAGCAATATAAACATTACATCCGAAAAAAGAATTCAGTGGAAACATCTATGTTCCATAGAATTTATATAGTTAAACTTATTAGTGAGGTCAAATTGCTGCTGTGACCACCAACATCATTATCATCATCATTTTAATGCCCTCTCCTATGTATTGGTCATGTGGAATTTATTGAAGCAGATTTTTCTATGGCCAGATGCCCTTCCTGTCACCAACCCTTGCCTGATTACAAGCAAGGTAATATTTTGCATAGTTAGACATACCAAATTCGAAATAAAGGACACCACTAGTATGACAGTGATGCTCATTTACAACTGCCATGCAATGTCATGACAAGGATACACACACACACACATGCACACAAACATGCATATACATACAAATACAAATATACATGCAGAAACATACATGTGTATGTTCATCATTATTTTATTTATTTTAATAAATATTTAGGAAAACTAAAGCATGTCTTTGATAATTACTGAATGTATTTTGTGCATGACGTTATATATATATAAATATATATATATATATATATATATATATATATATATATATATCCCATAAGTTCTATCCAAATTTTGAATAAAGAAAGCAAGTGATCAAATGCTATATTTAATTGAAATCTAATCATTAATATACTTTCCCTGATTATCTATGACTTCCTTCCATCTATTTACAAGCTTTTTAATCCCATCAATGTAAAACTCTTTTGGTTTCAAAGCGAAAAACTCTCAAATGTCAATTTCGACCTCCTTCTGGCTTGTGAAAGTTATGTCCCCCAAATGATTCTGTAAAGTATGAAACAAATGGTAGTCTGAAGGAGCAAGGTCAGAAGAATAAGGTAGATTAGGTGTTTTTTCCCAAACAAGTTCTTTGATCTTCTGTGATGTGATCTTTGCAGTGTGGGGTTGTGCATTGTTCTGATGAAACATCACTCCTTTTCGATTCACTAAAGCGGGTCTTTTTTTCTTCAAAGCTTCATTCAAACGCTCTAATTGCTGACAGTAGACTTGAGCATACTCTACTGGAGGAATAAAGGTAGAATGAGATATTTTTGCCTCTTGGCTGAAACAGCTGTAAGTTATTTTCCCAATTTATATTCCTGTATGTTATATTTTAATAATTACTGGTATCTTTATATATTAATATATTTTATATGTAACGCATAATATGTTATACATATATGTTTATTCTTGTAATTGTCATTTTAGCAAATAAATAAATAAGTTGACACAATATAATGTCTGAAAGTTGATGAACCACCTATTGCTCCCCTCCATTTTCTTATTGCTCTATAAATTAATGGTAAAATATCTCTTTACCCTCACCCATTTAGTACACTCGGTAATGTAATTGCAATGCAATAAAAAACACTTGTGTATTAATAATTGGGTATTCTACCAGTAGTATATTGGATAGATATTATCCCTTAGCTGGTTGGATTCACAACCTCTAACTTTCTTGGAATATATATATAAGGTTTATTTCAGTTTGTGTTGATCAAATATGCTCACAAAGCTTTGGTTGGCCTGTGGCTATAGTAGAAAAGACCTACATAAGGTACCATGCAGTGGAACTGAACCTGAAATCTAAACTACTAATTATAAATTGGTATTGTTGTTATTGCAAGGGAATTGAAAGGCAAAATTCATTTCTTTTTTCTAATTTTGAGAAACTTTATGACTTTATTCTGAGTTTTGGGTCATGGATTCCATAAAAAAAACTTCAACAAGTATTTTAACTTTTGTTAATGCTTAGAGAGAGAGAGAGAGAGAGAGAGTGGAAGGGAGAGAGTGAAAGGGAGAGAGTGGAAGGGAGAGAGAGAGGGAGAGAGAGAGGGAGAGAGTGAAAGGGAGAGAAAGAGAGAGTGGAAAGGAGAGAGAGAGAGGGAGAGAAAGAGAGAGAGTGGAAGGGAGAGAGGGAGAAAGAGAATGCTGGTGACAGGTTGTTTTTATCTCTAATTTTAAGAAATGATAATAACAATGATTTCAAGGTGTTACATAATTTTTGGCATTCACTATAAATTAACTCTACTATATTCTGAATCTCTATGGCAAGTGAGGAAGAAGAAAATGAAGCAAGCTATTTTCAATGTCTTGTGAAAGACATTTTTCTTCCTTGACATCATTAATGCCAACTTTATTTTCCCCCTCTAAAACACATTTGTTGCCTTCTCACATAATAAAAAATAAATATAATAAATAGGTATATGATAAGTATCAACTTAAGTTTACAATCTACTTTTGATAGTGATAGTGACCCCCTTTGGTCAGACACTGACCATGGGTTTGCACCTAGAGAGTTACTCTCTGAGGCACAAGTCTGGGCAAGGTTGTTTCATGGAAGACCAGCAGTCGCCCATGCATACCAGCCTCCCCTCTCCACGTCACCGATGTTGTCCAAGGGAAAGGCAAGGGCCGATACAGCTTGGCACCTGTGACGTCGCAACTCATTTCTACAGCTGAGTGAACTGAAGCAATGTGAAATAAAGTGTCTTGCTCAAGAACACAACACGCAGCCCGGTCCGGGATTCGAGCTCACAACCTCATGATCGTAAGCTCGACGCTCTAACCACTGAGCCACGCGCCTTCCAGTTTTACTCCTCAAACATAACGTTATTGCAACATTATCAGTCACTACCCAGTCACTAATTCTCTCAACTGAAGAGTCCTTGTGCTTTCCTAATGAAGAAATCAATGTTATGAAAGTATCAAAAATGCCAATAGTTTTTTTCAATTAATGATATTTTGCAAGTGTTTATGCCCTTCTTAATAAAAACCTTATGATTGGTTTTGTCTTTAGATTAATCTTTAGCTCTTGAACATTTAAACTAACTGTATCTGGCCCAAATATTTTTTCCTGTTTTATGTTCAAAATGGCCAGATCTGGCCTTCCACACCTACTTTACAAAGTCATTCCGAAAATATGCAATCACATGGGTGAAATCTCAAAGCTATGAGATAATGCCTGATTAATTCAAAATGAAGTTAAGAAGCATAAATAATACAGCATCAGCTTTTCCTTGATATCACCAATCTTTTCACACCAAATTTCTATATATTCATAATTCATATACTCTGAAAGGCATTTGTAGAATTTTTATTTAAAAAAACCATTTTTCTGAAAGTTATGAGGCAACAATGCTAACACATGTCAGTTTTCTGAAAATCCTCTCCCACTCTCTTTAAAACTTTATTTTTTCACTACAAATTCCAATATAATTTGAATATACACCACCTGAAGAGTATTTGTAGAAAATTCAATCAAACAAGATTTCTATTTTTCTGGAAGTTATGAGGAAACAAAGTCAGTGGGGCACATTTGTGTATGTAGGCCCATTACTTTAACATAAATAATACTAAGATTACATTGCTATTATATACTGACATATCAGCTTCCTTTGCTTCACTTTCATTCTGTATGTATCAATACATAATTACATAACCACATGCTATATATAAACAAAGAATATATTTATTTTGTTCAGTTTGCATCAAAAAGGTGATAACAATCTGAATGCGATGAGTTCAGTTTTTTGCTACATATAAACATAAACAGGATAATGGTATTTATAATGATATTGTTTTTAGTTATGAATACTAACTGTATCAAAAAATGCACCATAGTGTGTGTGTGTATTAAAATTTATTGGCAGTATTCAGGTAATAAATTTTCATTGCTTTAGGTTTTCTGTTATTGATGTTCATTCTTCATTTATGTTGTATATCTTGCCAGCTTTTTCCTCAGATTCATGTCATATGTATACTTATGTACGTATGCTATAAGAATTTATAATACAATGATATGCAACCAATGTAAAACAAGCAGTCTTAAAGATAGCTTGTTTGTACTAGTATATATTTAAAGATATATATTTATTATTCTCAAATTTGTACTCTACAAAAGTATAAAGGAGTTCATCAGATTAATGTAAAATTATTTTTATTATAACTGCATATAAAAACAAACACATAATAATAATAATAATAATAATAATTAAAAGTGCAATGTTACACTGATCACATATCGCAGCTCCAGCAAAACAGGTTATTCTCAAACAACCAGAGGCAGTTTTTTAAGGACTGAGTATGAGATAAAGACGATAATATGAGATCCAAACTCCATCATCTGGAGGCTCCATGACAGGACCATGTGCGCATAACAATGGAAGATGTAATTGCACAGGTATCAAAATTGCCAAACTGGAAAGCAGCAGGACCAGACAGAAATCAAGGCAACAGCTCATGTGGTTTAGGTCAACACACAAGTGAACTGCATTGCAGTTAGACAATTGCCTACAGAGTGGTGCAGTTCTGGAGTGGATTATAGAGAGAAAGACAATATTGCTGATGAAAGATCAAAGGGAAATGAGGTTGGCAATTATCGACCCATTGCTTGCCTTAACCTCTTATGGAGAATATTAACAGGCATCCTCACAGAGAAAATACATACGTTCCTTGCAGAAAACAATCTACTTCTGGTAGAGCAAAAGGGATGCTGGAAAGGATCCAAATGGTACAAAAAAAATTTGTACATGGCCTGGACAGACTTTAAAAAGGCTTATGACATGTTGCCACATTCATAGATTTGACATATGTGGAATAGCTGAGAATATATGTGCACTGATTAAGAACAGTATGCCTAGTTGGAAAACACATTTTTTCTGTAACAACAATCAAAAGTGGTATCTTCCAAGGAGACTCTTGTTAACGTTTCTTATTTGTTATAGCCTTGATCCTACTTTCTGTAGTCCTATGCAAAGTCAATGTGCACTATAAGCTGAGAAAGAATGGATCTCATCTCAACCACCTTCTCTTCATGGATGATTTAAAACTGTTCGCAAAAACAGAGCCTGAAATGGAGAGGCTGGTTGAGACTGTACAGATGTGCAGCAAGGATATAGGGAATTCGGTATCTTGAAGTTTGCGGTGCTCACTTTGAAATGAGGTAAAAGAGGAGATTGTAAGGGCGTAGAATTCCCAAACAGAGAGTGAGTGGAAGACCCATATGATGATGGGTACAAGTACCTTGGGATCCTGAAGCAGGACAATATCTTGCACAGAGAAATGAAAGACAAGGTAATCACTGCATATTTGAAGCACCTCAAACTTCTCTTGAAATCAAAACTGAACTCAAGGTACTTGGGGACTGCCATCAACATATGGGTTGTTGCTGTGGTCCGCTACAGTATACCCATCCTGAAATAGACATGAGTGGGGATTAACCAACTCGACTGCACTACCTGAATGATGATGGCAATGAATAGGCGAACATACACAGGCTCTACATGAAGGGGTGTAACGGTGGGCTGATTAGAATATGGTAGTGCATCAACAGTGAAAGAAGAAACATGGCAGAATATTTGATAAACAGCAAACAAGACCTGCTACAGTATGTTGCTAATGCAGAAGGATTTACCAAAAATGGACTTGAGAGTGTTAATGAATTCCAAACACAAACAGCCAATGTAAGAGAAAAAACTCTATTCTGCATGGTATTACTTGGTCAGTTCCACTGTAAAACTAACAACTTAAAAGACCCAGAAGCATCCTAGAGGTAGCTCAGCAAGGGTAACCTAAAAAAGAAGACTGAAAGCCTAATCATTGCTGCCCCGGATCAGGCATTGAATACCAACTCAGTGAAAAGAGATATATACCACTCGACTGGCTTCTGTGCTGGTGGCACATAAAAAGCACCAACCAATCGTAGGATCCCGGAACATCTTGCTGTGCTTGAGGAGACCTGTTGAGTCAAGTGCATGTACATGTACATGAACATTGAACCAAATATCAATGGAAACAGTAGTTGTGATCATCATCATTGTTCGACCGTGGTCGAGACAATGGAATTTACCATGTTGCGCCAGACTTCACGGTCCATCATAGCATTACGGAGGTCCTGTTGCTGGATGCCTGTATCCTTGGAGATTACATCAGGGTAGGAGAGTGTGCGCCCTCTGGTGTTGCGAGTAGATGGCTTCCAGAGGAGAAGAGTAGAAATTACTTCTTTTTCAGCTCTACAACAATGTCCAGCAAACTGGACTCTCCTACCTTTCACAAGAGATGACACAGGTGGTAATTTCCCATATATTTGCATTTTAGTTGGATGGCGCCTCCACGAGAGATTTTGAGCTCTCATAAGGAGGCGAGTGTAGGTTCCATCTAACTGCCTCTCAAGCTTCTTTGATAACGTCCAGGTTTCTGAGCCATATAGTAGGATTGGTTCGACTGTGGCTTTGAATATTTCAAGTTTGAAGTCTCTACTTAGATTTGATGACCAGATCTTATGCATGTCATTACAGGCTGACCAGGCCATACCCTTTCTAGTTAGAAAGTCTTTTCCAGATGATGATATGTATGACCAAGATATTTATAATCAGAAACCATATTTAAAGGTGCACTGTTGAGAGTGTGGATGATGCAATCACTGTTGGACAGGCACTTGTTTATGTATTCAGTTTTGGTCTCATTGAGGTAAAGACCTACACAATTTGAGGCTTGTTCAAGAGATTGTAAAAGAGACTGGGCATTGGAGAGAGAATCACTGATAAGAGCGATGTCGTCAGCAAAGTCAGTGTCTGTCAAGTACTCAGCTGGGTGTCTGGAACTTCTTCTTGGTTTTATTTCAAAGCCCTTGCCAGAGATGGTATCAACTGACATACGTAGCACATAATCAACAACAATGATGAAAAGAAATGGGGCGAGTGTGTCTCCCTGCAGTATTCCGGCCTCGATCGAGAAAGATGATGTTTCTCCATCAGGGGTTAAGATGGTTGAAGACGTATCTGTGTAGAGGACCTTGATGGCAGAAATAATTTTGTCTGGTATCCCATAGAGCTTAAGGATTTCAAACATCTTGCACCTATCTACAGAATCGAACGCTTTAGAAAAGTCTACAAATACCATTGCAAGATCGCGATTAAATGCTTTTGATTCTTCAATAAGTCTGCGCAGGCATAGTATCTGGCTCAGCGTTGAGCACCCATGTCTGAATCCATTTTGGTTCTTTCGGAGCAAAGGTTCAACAAAAAGGACAAGATGATTTAGGATCAGTTTGTTGTACAGTTTTGCAGCAATTGACATTAGAGATATGCCCCTGTAGTTGGTGACGAGGGACAAATCGCCTTTTTTGGGTATTGGAATGATTTGAGATTGGTGCCAAATCTTTGGAGCGACAAAGGTGGAAAGTGTGTGGTTGCAGAGGTTAAGCAAAAGTGTGTGAAATCTATCATCCTTCCAAATCACAGCCGGAATGTTGTCGGGACCAAATGCTTTCGAGGCTTTTAGTTGCTTGGTGGCTGCTGTTAGTTCAAATATGGTAAAAGGGGAGGTGTTGATGTCCAGCGTGTCTGATATAAGCACACTTGGGAGAGTGGGGTTATCAGGGATTTTGGCATTCTTCCCAAGGAGGTTTTTAAAATGGGTTGACCAATTTTCTAAACGCTTCTTAGCTGATCCCCCTTTAATTCTAATTGATGACCCAGAATTTTTGCCTGATAGGTCTTTGATGGATTTCCAGGCGAGATGGTGTTTTTTACTAATGTGCTCTTTCGATAGTTTACTAATTTTGCCATTGATAAATTCGACCTCGGCGTTCAAGTAGTTGTGATACCTGTGCCGGTGACACATAAAAAGCACCATCCGAACGTGGCCGTTGCCAGTGAACATCGAATCAAATATCAATGGAAACAGTAGTTGTGATACCTGTGCCGGTGACACATAAAAAGCACCATCCAAACGTGGCCGTTGCCAGTGAACATCGAATCAAATATCAATGGAAACAGTAGTTGTGATACCTGTGCCGGTGACACATAAAAAGCACCTCCACTGGCTTCTGTGCCGGTGGCACATAAAAAGCACCATCCGAACGTGACCGATGCCAACCCTGCCTCGAATGGCTTCTGTGCCAGTGGCACATAAAAAGCACCATCCAAACGTGGCCGATGCCAGCACCGCTCCGACTGGCTTCTGTGCCGGTGGCACATAAAAAGCACCATCCGAGCGTGGCCAACGCCAGCACCGCCTCGACTGGCTTCTGTGCCGGTGGCACATAAAAAGCACCAACCGATCGTGGGATCCCGGAACATCTCGCTGTGCTTGAGGAGACCTGTTGAGTCAAGTGCATGTACATGAACATCGAACCAAATATCAATGGAAACAGTAGTTGTGATACCTGTGCCGGTGGCACATAAAAAGCATCATCCGAACGTGACCGATGCCAACCCTGCCTTGAATGGCTTCTGTGCCGGTGGCACATAAAAAGCACCATCCGAATGTGGCCGATGCCAGCACCGCCTTGACTGGCTTCTGTGCCGGTGGCACATAAAAAAGCACCAACCGATCGTGGCCGATGCCAGACCCCTCTGGCACCTTTGTAGGCGGCACGTAAAAAGCACCCACTACACTCGCGGAGTGGTTGGCGTTAGGAAGGGCATCCAGCTGTAGAAACACTGCCAGATCAGACTGGAGCCTGGGGCAGCCCCTGGCTCCCCAGACCCCGGTTGAACCGTCCAACCCGTGCTAGCGCGGAAAACGGACGTTAAACGATGATGATGATGAAGTGCTACGAACCTCTGCAGAATGTGTGGGAAGAAGATCAAAAGCATGACTCACATTGTTAGTGCTTGTGAAAGCTGTGCACAGAAAGAGTACATACGCAGACAACAAGGTAGTGCAAAACCTTCACTGATTACTATACTGGAAGTATGGATATGAAGTAATGGGTGCTTGTTTTTAGACTTTATTAATGTATTGTGACATACATTTCTGCATTCCTGATGTTCATTTGTGAGGACATTTTCACAATAATATTATTGAATATTATTTATATCATAGGAGCTTTTATGAACTCATTCAGAGGCATTTGCCTAAAACAAATTAAACACACACACATATGTATATATATATATATACAACACACATTTGCATATGTGTGTGTTTATGCCTCTAAGTCTTGATATCTTTTGATAGTTGTAAATGAGTGTTACTGTCATAGTAACAATGTCAGTTGTTTTTCCATGAAACCATATCTAGCTATGAAGAAATAGTACTTTGCTTGAAAACAGGTGAAAGTTGGCAACAGGAAGAGCATCTGACTCAAAAGAGCATAGAAAAGTAGACATTAAAACAATGATGATGACGATGATGACTATATTTCTATTAGGTATCACTATGAATTTTGAAAATATTTAAAAGTAATGTCTACTGTATTTTTTTTGTTTTTTTTGTTTTTGGTGAGCATCCCAAAAGGAATATTTTGATACCACATTTGTGAAATCTGGATGAATATTTTAAGAGATGTGACAATTTGAATGATCAGCAAATTGGTCAAAGTTTTGCCTAATCAGCCTAAATGAATAATTAGCCATATTTGTGATGTAATGGTTTTGAAACCAAGGTGATAATCATCTTCAAATTGTGCAAATTAACAGTCTCCATGATATAGCAGTTGCTTATTTCTTTTCAGGTTCTTGAAAATGAAATAAAATGAATCAGCACTACTTATGGACAGGTAAACATTACCACAAATTATCTGACTATTCAAAATTGGTAAAAAGAAAGAAAACAAAATATAATAATGAACTTTAATAGCCTACAAAATAATATTCACTGCACAATATAATTTTTATTGGTGAAATTTGACCAATCTTTCTCAAAGAAAAATGAAATTTACATATACCAAAATACCTACTAGGTAATATTTGGACATCACTCTCCACACATTAAAGCAGTGAGAGGGAATAAACAACATCTTCAATGTGATGAATCCATGCTAATTTTGGGCTCTAGAAGACTTATGTAGCTCAATTTAGCAAGGTTTTTTTTCCATAGAAGTATATGTTTACTTAGTAATTAGTTTGTCCATTTCTAGAAATTCTGGCTCAAATTTGATATTTGAAACTTTGGATTCATGTTCCATTTGACCTCTCATCATGCAGAAATACACCAGTTTGACAAGTAGCATCAGTATGTGTTAAACCTATATGAGCTGCTGTGGTAGTACCATTGACTTTGTGCTTTTTTGCTATATCATGGTCAGATTCAGCAATGACTGAATTAAATTCATGAGAAATTTTTCTTTCTTATGATATAAAAATCTTGAAGAAAATATGTTCTTTTTTGAATGAACACTAACGATAAACTTATTTCTATTTATGCACCCTTTTCAAGCCTAGCCAGGCTCATGGGCCCAGTTTCCGTAGCGTATGTGTTCCCCGCCAGCTGGACGGGATGCCAGTCCATTGCAGCATTACTCAAGAAACAGGAAGAGAGAGTGAGAGAAAGTTGGGGTGAAAGAGTACAACAGGGGTTGCTGGAGCCTCGTGGAGCTTGAGGTGTTTTCGCTCAATAAACACACACAACGCCCGGTCTGGGAATCAAAACTGCGCCATTGCGCCTCCACAAAGTGTGCCCTTTTAAAGCCTAGCCAGGCTCATGGGCCCGGTTTATCAGTTTCAATGGCGTATGTGTTCCCTAGCTGGATGGGACGCCAGTCCATCGCAGTGTTACTCATTTTGGCCAGCTGAGTGGACTGGAGCAATGTTAAATGAAGTGTTTTGCTCAAGAACACAACGTGTTCGCCTGGTCCAGGAATCGAAACCACAATCTTATGATCATGATACTGACACCTTAACCACTAAGCCACATGCCTCCACAATGATAAACTTACCGTTCTTTTATATTTCATAATGATTATCTGACCTACTCCTATTGATTTTTATATCAAATTAAGCAAAAATAGTCCTCTTCAATGACTGGATGATTTTGAACACAAAGCGAATTATAGTGCTCCAGTACTTTGAACTAGAACTAGAGCTACCATTCAGCAGTCAAAAAATAATAAAATAAAATAGGAAAAACTTTGTGAAAGGGTGGAAATAACAGGGTGTTTAAGGGACCCTGGTATGATATATATCAAATTTTGATCAAAACTATATGAGAAGGAAGTTCACATTCAGAACTTTCAAATGATATATAATTTTTCATGAAAAAAAATGTATTTTGACATGAAAATGACCTTGCAAAAAAGTGTGTTTTTGCATGTTCTTTTGAAGGTAGTCTATAGTGATACTGACTTCTATTGAAATGCTGAATATATTCCAATTCAATTGAATGGCAAGAGTTTGGAGGAGTTTAATAAAACAACTTTGTCATTAGGATGGTGTTCTGATGATGGTGGTGATAATGATAGTGGTGGTAGTGGTAATAATAATGGTGGTAGTAGTAATGAATGAGGTGGTGATAGCAATGATGATAGCAAAAGCCTTGATGGTACCAATAGTAGATGTGACAGCAGTAGTCCTTTGGTCTACAGATTGTTAACTGCGGTGAAAGTAGGCTTTGCTCTGAAATTCAACACTCCACTGGTTGTTCACTGTGAAAATTGTGCAAATTGCATCTTTCATATATCTTACAAGTGACTGGTGAGTGCTGTTGCTATGGCAATATATATATATATATATATATGTATACACACACATACATATAAAACCCATTAGCCTGTTTAAAAAACACCCTTCTGGAGAAGTGCTTAAACATGCTGTTATGAAATGATTGGTATTGATTATGCAATAGATGTATTCTCGTGATGGAGCTTACCAAAGTTTCCCATAATGCTAATTAGTTTTGGAATGATTACAGGAAAGGTAGCACATGGCTTGATCAATAAAAAGACAGAGAATTATACATATGCTGGTACTGTTGATTACATGTTTGGATGTATGTGTTACTTTAGGCACTGACTGAATGAAAGAGAGAGAGAGAATGAAATATGTACAGATAGATAGATAGTGATATAGATAGAAGGATAGAGAGATAGAGACAGAAGGGAAAAGTAAGTGAGAAGTAGAGAAAGATTGAGAAAGTGAATCTATGTTTTCATTAGAGGGCTGGATAAAACCTATATGCTCTCTGAAAGAGAATGTATGTTGCAAGAGGTAAGAGTATATTAATATATGTTAACATTAACATTTATTATTTGTATGTTACATGTGTTTAGACAGCCACACACATTTTTTTTTTCATTATAAAAAGAGGTAGAAGGACAAAGAAGGGTGCATGCCCACATTCTAAGTCCTGATTTAGCAGACCCATGATCAAAGTCATTCTAGCTTTGGCTAGAACATGATCCAATGTAGCCTTTATTTAAGGCAGTAGGATATGTTGAGGGAATATGCTTGCTATTTCTAGCCAGCTGCAGTGACCATGTAGAGGTTTTCCTGTTGGCTCAAAGGAGACCAAGTAGCAGAGATAACTGGGTGAAGTTAGAGAAGTTGATATTAAATATAAATAATTGTTTATGTGTGAATATTTTTAAATAAAATTTCAAAAACAAAATAACAAAATGAACTACACTAACATATCTACTCATTCTTTGTATATTTTAAGAGATTCACACATAAATATGCTGATCATCATCATCATCATCGTTTAACGTACGCTTTCCATGCTAGCATGGGTTGGACGATTTGACTGAGGTCTGGCGAACCAGATGACTGCACCAGACTCCAAATTGATCTGGCAGAGTTTCTACAGCTGGATGCCCTCCCTAACGCCAACCACTCTGAGAGTGTAATGGGTGCTTTTACGTGCCACCAGCATGATGGCCAGTCAGGCAGTACTGGCAACAGCCACATCCAAATGGTGCTTTTTATGTGCCACCTGCACAGGAGCCAGTCCAGCGGTATTGGTAATGACCAATAGGTGGCGAGCTGGCAGAAACGTTAGCACGCCAGGCGAAATGCTTAGCGGTATTTCGTCTGCTGTTACGTTCTGAGTTCAAATTCCGCCGAGGTTGATTTTGCCTTTCATCCTTTCGGGGTCAATAAATTAAGTACCAGTTGCACACTGGGGTCGATGTAATCGACTTAATACCTATGTCTGTCCCCTCTGTGTTTAGCCCCTTGTGGGTAATAAAGAAATAGGTATTGGTAACGACCTCGTTCGAATGTTTTTTTTTCACATGCCACCAGCACAAGTGCTACACTGTTGTATTTCATCATTACAAAACATCTTCCTTGTGACCAGCACACTCATGTTCAAATCAGCCCAAACTCATTGAAAATGAATAGATACATTATTGTTTGAATTCTCACTCTTCTGCATGAACCTCATGAATTTATTATCGGTTTGGTAGAGATGAGCATGCATCAGCAAATAATTTGTTTACTGCTTTCTATAAAACAAGAGCCAGTACTCTTGTCAGATTTCCCAGTCTGAAGAGCTTTAACTGAGGAGGCACATAACAAAGCTGAAACACAACAATGTCTCAAACTCCCCTTGCATCAATGAATTGTGTGTTATGAACACTCATTGTCTAAAAGGAAGAGATGTTCTCCAATGTTAAAATAAACAACAGGGATCACACATTCATGTTTGAATCTGCCAGAACACATTAAGGATGGAAGTGCATTATTAAACAACATACTTGCTGTTCTGTGTGCATCTCCTGAATTAAAATAAATTGACCATGATTATAGTAAACCATTCAATGACAACAGATAAGAGAATCTTTCTGGGTAAATCAACTTGCTTGCATGGGTCAGATAAAACTCATTCAGGCAGATTTCCAATGGCTAGATGCCATTCCTGTCACCAACATTCACCTGTTTCCATATAAAGTAATATTCCTCTTCTTCCATGGCTTATTCTATCAGTCTCTTTAACCGAACCACTAGGTAATGGGGACTTAAACACACATATACACACAAACACACATATGTATGTATACATATAATGGGCATTTTTCAGTTTTTGACTACCAAATCCACTCACAAGGCTTTGGTCAGCCTGAGGCTATTGTAGAAGACACTTGCCCAAGATGACATACAGCAGGACTGAACTGGGACCCATGTGGTTCGAAAGCAACTATGCCTGCATCTATTTCGAATATTTGCTGGGAAATATATATCCAGTGGATCTCAAGGCAAATAGAAATGGTTAAGCTGTAAAAGAGGCTAACCATTTGGGTGTGAAATTAATTAGTGTAGATGGAAAGGTTGAGACGAGTATTTATAATAAGACTGATAGTTATAATTTCGACATTACATCATTGCCTTGTACAGTTAGCTGAATTCTTCTTTGGATGGGTTATAACGTGTTGTCCAGTTAAGCCATTAGATATGGCAAAATTATAAATAAAGTTGAAATGT
Source organism: Octopus sinensis (assembly GCF_006345805.1). Classification (NCBI taxonomy): domain Eukaryota; kingdom Metazoa; phylum Mollusca; class Cephalopoda; order Octopoda; family Octopodidae; genus Octopus; species Octopus sinensis. Next base: position 87,968,258 of record NC_043000.1, read on the forward strand.
GTTTGGATAAGGTTAATATGTTAAAGGTGCACATGGAAAAACAAGGTTATAGTAATAAAAGGCTGATTAAATGTTTTAACCGTTGTTTAGATTAACACAGTGTGATGGTTTTCAGAAAGTATCAAATGATCTTGAGCTTATAGTTAAGCCTGGAATTGTAAAAACTGCTAGTTTTTTTTTACCTAGTCTAGGTTAAATCACTGTTTAGAAGTTCTGGGGGCTGGTTGCCATTCAATGTTCTGTACAATGTCATTTTCACTGATTAGCTGTCATTCACTATAGAGTTCAATGTCACTTCTTTTCATTGGATAGTTAGGATGATTTCTGCCAGTTAACAGATATTGATCTTTTATGTTTGGGGAGTGTAGGGAGCATTATTTTGATAGCATTTTCGTTTTAGTAGTAAAGGGTAAAGACTCCCTTCAGTGATGAACGACAGTGAGAGTGCACCTAGAAAGTACCCCCCAAGGCACAAGTCCAGGCAAGGTTGTTTATGGAAGATCCATGATACCAATGTTATCCAAGGGAAAGGCCAATACAGCTTGGCACCAATGATGTCGCAACTCATTTCTACAGCTGGAGAAACATGAAATAAAGTGTCATGCTCAAGAACACAAGATGCAGTCCAGTCTGGAAATCAAACTCACTACCTCATGATTGTGAGCCTGACACTAACCCAGTGGTTCCCAAACTTCTTTCCTTCATGGCGCACCTTACAGGAAGTCAAAATAATTTGGTGCACTTTGTACATATATTCTCAAATTTATTCAAAAGGGATTTTATACATATTAGCATAGCAATAAACTATGAAGTAAGATATAGATAATTAAAAGTACAGAAAAATTGCATGTACTTACTCTTTATTCAATATTGGAAGCAAAGTTGTCAATGAGAAACATGTGCTTGATGTTTTTTGGAAACATTTTCAATATTGGGACATATTTGGGAAAGACAAACCCTCATTTTTTCTTCGATACAATGGAGCCTCTCTCTCCTTTTGGATTTGATGTTATTGAGGATTGAAAATCTCAAGTCACATAAATACGATGTGGAAAAATGCATTTTAAGCTTTTTTTTTTTACTACTGAGGGGGTATTCTCCTATAATAGCAATCCAAAATGTATCAATAGGTAACTCAGTATACTTGATTTTAAGTCCGCAATCACTGGATATAGATGTCAATTCCTCTTCACATATTTTCAGATCAATATTAGATGGAATTTTTATGAAGGGATTTTAAACCCAATCATACTCTTCTGTGTTCAATGATGGAAAATAAAAGTTTATTTTTCTTTCCTTCCAGATTTGTCAAATGTTCAAATACAATAGGAATAATTTTTCTAATGCAGCTTTTATGTATTAAGGGAAACATTTTGAAGTTACCACCTTCAACTCTATTTTACCAAATTACAACTTTCTTCTTAAATGAAACCAGCTTATCTACCGAAGTGAGAATGTTTTCATCTCTACCTTGCATACCTGTGTCGGTGCTATTTAATTGTGCAAATATCTATGTTAAACATGCCAACTTGGAAACCCCAAATTCACATTGTAAATATTCTAAGAAGCGTTCATGTTTTTCTTCTTCAAAAAATGCATGCAATTCCTTCTGGAGTTCATGTATGCGATGTAGCACCTTACCTTTTGAGAGCCATTTGACTTTTGTGAGTAAAAGTAAGCGCTTGTGCTGGGAATCCATATCAACACAAATTTCTTCAAATAAACAACACCTCAATGGCCTACTTTGAATATACTTAACCATTTCAACAACATGGTTTAATACTTGCTTTAACTCAAATGGTATTGTTTTTGAAACTAGTACCTCCTTATGTAGGAAGCAATCAGTATGTATATTAGGATTTTGATGTTGTACGGGCAATACAAAACCTTTAATAGAGCTTATCATAGATGGTGCCCCATAGGTACATATTCTGACACCTGAATTCCAGGATAAATTCCATTTTTTGAGGTCAGCAGATAAAATGTCAAAAATATCTTGATGTCTTGTAGTGAGTGGCATTTCTTAAAGTGAATAAATGCAAGTAATTGTGTTTTATTGCTAATGTCAGTTGATTCATCAACCTGTAGAGCAAAATCTGAGTTCTGAAGTTTGTTCTGTACATTTTCCTCTGTATCAGCAGATAAATCCATAATTCACCTACGGATTGCATTATTTGAGAGCGGAATCTTACTTATTTCTTGCTCGGCTTCATCACCTAACATGGTTTTAACCATCTTTCTACAAGCGGATTAGATAATTGACTTGGCTAAATAATACCTCAATGGCCTACTTTGAATATGATTAACCATTTCAACAACATCGTTTAATACTTACTTTAACTCAACTGGTATTGTTTTTCAAACTAGTACCTCCCTACGTAGGAAGTAATGAGTATGCATGACATTAGGATTTTGAAGTTGTACAAGCAATTTCGTTTGTAGTGCAATCATTTCAGCTATCTCAATAGATGCAACATGAACCTTTTCAGAAGCATTCATCCTTTTTTTCAAAATAGTTTCTTTGTCTAGATTGCTGTTCTAGCAGTCTTTGGAAATAATTCAAATCTTTACATTGAAGATGTGAGTGTTTAGTTGTAAAATGTCTTTTCAACTTGCCAGGCAACATGTCTTTGTTAGACATCTTTTCAACATAAACAACACACAGCAGAAGAGGTTGATCCTTGTTGCCAGTCCAATAAAACCCAAACTTTAAACAGCTATTACAATATTTATGATTTGGTCGAGCTTTCACATTGTTATCACTACGCTTAATTGTTTTTGACAAACCTTCACTTTCAGATTCATAATCATCACAGTTATTTTTTCTCTTAATAAACTTATCCATTTTATGGATAATTTAGTCTGTTAATATGAATTGTCTCAGACAAATAGCACAGATTACCAGCAGAGTCAAACTGAGACTGAGACAAGTGACCAGTGAGCTGTGAAAAGTTGCAGCATTTCACATTATTGAACTTGTTTGAGAAGTCTTTCAAAATTAATTGAAAAGATGAATATTCTTGCCACTACATGGATAAAAAAAAACTGCAATACAGCCACAAGACGTGAGGATGTATTAAAAGATTTAGTTCAGCATTGTATATTTTAGTTCAATAGTTTATTTTTCACATTTATTATTGAAATGAAAACTGCTGAGGCAATGACTGAAATAAAATGAAACATAGTCATGCACTGAATATCCATAAGATGTCAATTTCGAGGATAGATTGATGCTAATTTAGTTCTTATCCTTATGAAATTTCAGATTCAAAATTGAATAACACTGTCATACCATAATTAGCCTACATAAATTGAATGACACAACCGCCTCTCATTCTTGAGAACTTAGTATTTAGTTTTTTGCCACTTTGGCATTTATATTTCAACTTACTAGTGAATTTCGGTTTATATTTTTCATATTTTGAAATATAATCTTATTTTTTCGAGGCACACCTAGCAACATCTTGCAGTGCACCAGTGCACCATGGCACACGGTTTGGGAACCACTACTCTAACCACTGAGCCAGTATTCAATGTTTATAGTTTCTAAGTGTATATGTTGATTTAAACTACATATATATTTATTTATACTATAATTAAGAGTAATTTGATTTGTTCCCACGTAACAAGCTCATTAGCCGTTTATTTATAATGAATTATTTAGTCTCTTTGTAGCTAAGTGTTATTAATTATTGGTTTTAATTATAGATGCATATAAATTTATACGTAAATAATTTTTTGAAATTTAATTAAAGTCTTTTTCTCTTATTTTTTTTATTGTTTTACTTTTAATAAGCAGTTTATTTTGGTTAGTATATTCTATAGTATTGAACTTCTTTCAAAGATATTGATCTAAGTTTATCATTTTCCTTGTGTATAGTTTGAGGACATTGTTTACACGATGTACTGTTTCACTACTCATTATTAGGCTTGTTTTTGGGTGTGTATCATGTTCATGATGTGATGTTGATTAAACAACAAAGTATTTAGTTATCTATGTTTGTTGTACTATCTTAATGACTTTTTTGGAATTAGTTCTTTGTTATGAATACTATTTTGTAGCTAAATGTTATCAATATTTACTCTTTTACTTGTTTCAGCCATTTGACTGTGGCCATGCTGGAGCACCGCCTTTAGTCGAGCAAATCAACCCCAGGACTTATTCTTTGTAAGCCTAGTACTTATTCTATTGGTCTCTTTTGCCAAACTGCTAAGTTATGGGGACGTAAACACACCACCATCAGTTGTCAAGTGATGTTGGGGAGATAAACACAAACATAAACACACATACATATATATATATATATATATATTATATATATATATACGATGGGCTTCTTCCAGTTTCTGTCTACCAAATCCACTCACAAGACTTTGGTCGGCCCGAGACTATAGTAGAAGACACTTGCCCAAGGTGTCACACAGTGGGACTGAACCCGAAACCATGTGGTTGGTATGCAAGCTACTTACCACACAGCCACTCCTATGTTGTTACATAAGCTGGTAGATTTACAGGTAGTGTTTATATTTTTAATGCTGTGGACACTTCCAAATTTAATGGTACTGCCGGGTGTCAAAACCAAAGTGATATCTGACTGCACAGCTGGTGAAGGGAATACACTAACTACCAGTCTATGTTGTGGGGTACATTCTTCACCTGGGAAGGTTTTGGCATTTATAAGCAGCCATCTTTCCCTTTTTCTGGCAAGGATGTAGTGAGATTTGACTAGTATGTCGGCCCGATTGGTAGGTGACTAAGTGGCTGGTAGGTTTCCTGAAGTTAGTGTTGCAAACCATAAGACTATTCGCATCGTAGAACTCCAGCAACCTGGTTCCCTCCTCGTTGCCGGACTACTTCTGTAGTGTGCCAACAGATGGCAGCATACGATTGCCTGTGCAGTGAGAGCTAGCAATGACCTTCATAAGGCAGTGTGCTGAGGGAACATCGTTATGTTTACTTCGTAAGTTGTGAAATTTGTGATCTCATGTGTGCTGTAGTCTGTGATTTTGTCATAGAACATGAAATTGGAACAAAGAGCCAATATGAAATTTTACGTTAAACTTGGGAAGTCTGCTATAGAAACATTGAGCATGCTTTGGCAAGCTAACAGCAACGTGGCAGTGGGTTAGATACAATGTTTCAAGTGGCACAGGGACACGACAGACCCACAGCTCAATCAAAAGTGTGCTCATAATTTTTTTGCGACATCCATTGACCAAAACTGCCCTCTTCCAACTGTTAAACATGGAGGAGGATCTGTGATGATCTGGGAAAGGTGGGGCTATATCTAGGAAATCAACCAGCCCAATGGTTGTCCTTCAAGGTAGAATTAATTGTCAAGACTATTCAAGCATTTTATAGGATCAAATTCATCCTATGGTTGCAGAACTGTTTACTGAGTGAAACACAATCTTTCAGGATGATAATGCACCAATTTACACAGCTAAAGTTGTTATTGAATGGCACGAGGAACATTCTAGTGATGTTGAATATCTCAATGTTGGCACTCTCAATGTTGACACACTGAAAGGTAGGTCTGGCGAGATTGTTGAGTTGCTTGAACGGAGGTATGTTGATATGTGCTGCATTCAAGAAGTGAGGTGGAGAGGAGGTTCTGCTAGGTTCCTCACAGGCAAAGAACACAGGTACAAGATTTTCTGGGCTGGGAACACTGACGGGGTCGGGGGCGTGGGTATACTTATCGCTGAAAAATGGGTAGATAAGATCATTGAAGTAGTCAGAGTATGCGACAGAATACTTAAGATTAGATTAGTGCTTCATCATGGATTAGCAACCATTATATCGGCCTATGCCCCTCAGCCAAGACTGCCCGATGGACAGAAAGACCGATTCTATGACACCCTACTGCAGACTACCTCATTGACGAACGACAGGGACCTTCTCTTTGTGGCTGGTGACTTCAATGGGCATGTTGGACTACATGCTGGGGGGCTTCCATGGCGTACATGGAGTCTACGGTTATAGTTCTCGCAACGAGGAGGGAACCAGGCTGCTGGAGTTCGGCGATGCGAATAGTCTTATGGTTTGCAACACTAACTTCAGGAAACCTACCAGCCACTTAGTCACCTACCAATCGGGCCGACATCCTTGCCAGAAAAAGGGAAAGATGGCTGCTTATAAATGCCAAAACCTTCCCAGGCGAAGAATGTACCCCACAACATAGACTGGTAGTTAGTGACTTTAGGATCAGGACTAAGAGGATGACCAGAAGACGACCAAGATGGAGAAGAAGGGTCTGGAAACTTAAAGATCCTGCGAATGGACAGAGCTTTAGAGACATTTTACTTGAAGCCTTTGATGAAATAGAAGGGGATATAGCTTCACATGGGGTAGAAGACAACTGGAGGTCTCTAAGGGACAACCTGCTGAGAGCCACTGACCAGATCTGTGGTTGGTGCAAAGTCCCCTCAAGACCCAAAATAACGTGGTGGTGGAACAATATTGTTGACAGGGTTATTAGACAAAAGAAACAAGCTTGGAAAGACTGGAAGAACGGTGGTAGCAGGGAAGTAGATAAGAAAAAATTTGCCAATGTTCTGCGCCGTGAGGATGAAAGACTTGAGGTATTTTGTGTTGCAAGACAGTGTGTGAGAGAGAATCATGATGTGGTAGGAGAGAAATGTGTTCGCATGGATGATGGTTCACTTGCGCTAAATGAGGATGCAAAGAGAGAGGTTTGGAGACGCCACTATGAAAGGTTGCTGAATAAAGAAAATGAACGGGATAAAGAGAGTCTGCCGATTGTCAACCCAACAGAGGGACCAGCTATCCGAGTTGACAGTTCCTTGGTAGTTAAGGCAATTAGAAGCATGAAGACAGGGAAAGCCCCAGGCCCATCAGGAATTACTGCAGAGATGCTCAAAATATCTGGTAGTGTTGGCTATAACCTAGTCACCCGTATAGTTAGCCAGGTGATACACGAAGGAGTCATTCCCAATGACTGGTGTAGCAGCATACTAGTCAACTGCAACAAAGGTAAAGGTGACGCCCTAGATACAAATAATTACAGGGGTATCAAGCTGTTGGATCAGGTAATGAATGTTACAGAGAGGGTCATAGCCCAACTAATTAGAGAGAGAGTTAGTTTAGATGAGATGCAGTTTGGGTTCGTGCCAGGGAAAAGTGCTACTGATGCAATATTCCTGGTAAGACAGCTGCAGGAGAAATACCTAGCCAAAGATAAGCCCCTGTACCTGGCTTTTGTTGACATGGAGAAAGCCTTCGACAGGGTCCTCCGATCCCTTATCTGGTGGTCAATGAGGAAACTAGGGATAGATGAATGGCTAGTGAGAGCTGTGCAAGCCATGTACAGGGACGCTGCTAGTAAGGTGAGGGTTGGCAATGAGTACAGTGAAGAATTCCGGGTAGAGGTTGGAGTCCACCAAGGTTCAGTCCTCAGCCCCCTCCTATTTATCATAGCCCTCCAGACAATAACGGAGGAATTCAAGACAGGATGCTCCCGGGAGCTCCTCTATGCTGATGACCTTGCTCTAATTGCTGAGTCACTATCAGAACTGGAGGAGAAGTTTCAGGTGTGGAAGCAAGGATTAGAATCGAAGGGCCTTAGAGTCAACCTAGCCAAAACCAAAGTCCTAATAAGTAGGAAGGTAGACAAATCACAAACGCCTTCAGGTAGATGGCCCTGCTCCATCTGTAGAAAAGGCGTAGGTAGAAACTCTATAAGATGCACCAAGGGTAAGCTATGGACACATAAGTGGTGCAGCAATATCAAAGGAAGGCTAACTAGGAAAATAGTTTTTGTATGTGGCAGATGCTCAGGAGCAATAAACACTGAAAATGTGCAGAGACCAACTTCCACCACATTCCAGGGAGAAAAGCTAGAAATAGTTGATAGCTTCCGTTACCTAGGTGACCAAGTCAGTAGCGGGGGTGGGTGTGCTGAAAGTGTAACTGCTAGAGTAAGAATAGCCTGGGCAAAGTTCAGAGAACTCTTACCTCTGCTGGTGACAAAAGGCCTCTCGCTCAGAGTAAAAGGCAGACTGTATGATGCATGTGTACGAACGGCCATGCTACATGGTAGTGAAACATGGGCCGTGACTGCTGAGGATATGCGTAAGCTTGCAAGAAATGAAGCCAGTATTCTCCGTTGGATGTGTAATGTCAGTGTTCGTACTCGACAGAGTGTAAGTACCTTGAGAGAAAAGTTGGACCTAAGAAGCATCAGTTGTGGTGTGCAAGAGAGACGTTTGTGCTGGTATGGTCATGTGACGAAAATGGATGAAGATAGTTGTGTGAAAAAGTTCCACACTCTAGTGGTTGAGGGAACCTGTGGAAGAGGTAGACCCAGAAAAACCTGGGACGAGTTGGTGAAGCACGACCTTCGAACTTTAGGTCTCACTAAGGAAATGACTAGAGACTAAGACCTATGGAAGTATGCTGTGCGTGAGAAGACCCGGCAGGACAAATGAGACCATAACCCATGGCCTCTACCTGGGATGTAGCCAGTCCACTTATGCATACCTTTCCTTCTTGGGACACAAAACTCTACTTGTGAAGACCTGTTGAGACAAGTGAGAATCAGAATCAAAATTGAAATCGATCAACATCAATGGAAATTGTAGCTGTGATACCAGTGCCGGTGGCACATAAGCGAACCATCCAAACGTGGCTGTTGCCAGCCTCACCTGGTCCCCGTGCCATTGGCACGTAAAAAGCACCATCCTATTGTGGCCGCTGCCAGCCACACCTGGCCCCTGTGTCGGTGGCACGTAAAAAGCACCATCCGACCGTGGTTGGCGTTAGGAAGGGCATCCAGCCATAGAAACATTGCCAGATCAGACTGGGCCTGGTGCAGCCTTCTGGCCTCCCAGACCCCAGTTGAACCGTCCAACCCATGCTAGCATGGAAAGCGGATGCTAAATGATGATGATAATGATATATATATATATATATATACTCCTCTGTATATATATATATATATACTACTACTAATATAGGATGAAGTTTTTTACAGAAAAAATTTCATCAAAAAGGTGGCAGCATATTAAAATACATTTAAAGGTTAAAATTATAAACAACTTATAAACAAGGGCAAAAGAAAATTCTTTCCATGCCATGGTGGAGAACAGTTCACACATGTACTGAGGCTAGCCAACGGATTTTATATTTAGATATAACTGGGGTACTTATATATACTCATGACTTTTGCTTCGGCTTTTTTTCCATGGGCGCATATAAGTATCTCATTTATTTCTTTTCGTATTTTCTACAGAAGAGGAAAAAATCTATGAGATTAATTCTGAAATTGATTCAATATAGAAATAACAAACTTTTTAAAAAAATTCTATTGACTAGCTTCCCGATTTCAGTACAACGTATTTCTGTAGTGAGTATATAATATGTGGAAATTGACAATCTAAAAGTCTGTTATTAGCACATTGGCATGGAAATGATTTTCTTTTGCCCTTGTTTATAAGTTGTTTATATATATATATATGCTTAGTCTCCCAAATTAGCAATGGGGTGGAGAGAGTTCTGAAAGTGTAGTTACTAGGATAAGAATGGACTGGGCAAAGTTCAGAGAGCTTCTACCATTGTTGGTAACTAAGGGCTTCTCAGAGTGAAAGGTAGATTGTATGATTCCTATATACATACAGATATGTTAAATGGCAGTAAAACGTGGACTTTGAGTACAGAGGGCTTGTGAAGGCTTGAAAGAAATGAAGCTAGCATGCTCCACTGGATGGGTAATGTCAATGTGCATGCACAACAGAGTATAAATGATTTAAGAAGAAAACTGGGTATAAGAGGCATCGGATGTTGTGTGCAAGAGAGAAGACTGCAATGGTTTGGTCATGTGTATGGCTGAGTACAGCCGCTGAGCTCTAATTACGGAGGGTACCTGTGGAAGGGGTAGACCCAGGAAGACGTGGGATGAAGTGGTGAGAAAGGATCTTTGGATGTTGGGCCTCACTGAGAAAATGACAAAGGATCGGGAGATATGGCAATTTGTTGTACTTGATAAAACATGCCAAGCTAAGTAAAATCGCTTGTCCTTTCAGGTACTGGTACCACTAAAAAAGTACCCATGCCAGTGCTATGTTAATGGGCCCATGCTGGTGCTGCATAAATACATCCACACCACTGGTATGTAAAAAGCACCCAGTACATGCTGTTGAGCATTTGGCATTAGGAAGGGTAACCAGCCATACAAACCATGCCTCAACAGACAGCTCCTTGCTAACCAGCTCCATGCCAAATCATCCAACCCATGCCAGCATGGTAAGTGGACATTATACAATGATGATGATGATATGCTAGGATTCTTTCAGTTTCCATAATCCAAATTCATGCACGAAACTTTTGTCAATTCAGAGCTATAGTAGTAGACACTTGCCCAATATGCCATGCAGTGGGATTGAAACCAAAGTCATGTAGTTCAGAAGTGACAAGCAAAATATCATTCATCATCACCATGTGTCGGTGGCACAAAAAAAACAAAAAAAAAACACCATCCGAGTGTGGCCGTTCGCCAGCCTCGTCTGGCACCTGTGTCGGTGGCACATAAACACCCACTACACTCTCGGAGTGGTTGGCGTTAGGAAGGGCATCCAGCTGTAGAAACACTGCCAGATCTGACTGGCCTGGTGCAGCCTTCGGGCTCCCCAGACCCCGGTTGAACCGTCCAACCCATGCTAGCATGGAAAGCGGACGTTAAATGATGATGATGATGATGATGATGATCACCATCATTGATTTGATGATAATTTTTCCACGCTTGCATGGGCAGACAGAATTTGTTGAGGCAGATTTTCTATGGCTGGATACTTTTTCTGTTGTCAGCCCTCACCTGTTTCCAAGCAATGTAACAGTTTCCCATGGCCAGACATTTTTTCCCTAAAGATTGGAAGTGAATTACTACAACTATCAAGCAATATCAAGAGAGACAAACACACACACATGTACACGAGGGTATTCTTTCAGTTTCCACCAACCAAACCAACTCATAAAACTTTTGTTGATCTGGTGTTACAGTGGAATTACTTGCCTAAGGTACCTTGCAATGGGACTGAACTCAAAACGACAAGTTGGGAAGTGACCTCCTTTACCACACAGCCATGTCTGTGCCTCATTCTCTTCAAATTTTAACGAAGAGGTTTGCCATATCAGTAACGTATGTAAACTGACCGTAGTAACACTTTATAACTCAAGAGTAAATTACCAAAATATTTGAAGAGTTAAGTCATTTCGTTTCGCTAGAAGAAATGTAATTACTGAGTAAAGAAATAATATACTCTCCAAGAAAAAGAGCAATTTTCATCTTAATGGAATCGTTATCAAGTAAATTAAATTGCATCAGTTATACCTGATAAGAAACGAAATTAGAGAAGACATTTGTCTGAAGCCCTTAGGTTACCAAATACAAACTGAAAAACCTGAAGAGACACATACATATATGTCTCTCTGTGTGTGAGTATATCTATCTAGCTATCTATCTATCTACCTATATATATATATATATATACACTCATCTCTGATAGTACCACTTCATGCTGCAAATCTCTTCTAAGACATACACACACACACACACACACATATATATATATATATATATATATATATATATATATATATATATGTATGTATGTCTTAGAAGAGATACATATATACTCATCTCTGATAGTACCACTTCATGCTGCAAATCTCTTCTAAGACATACATATATATATATACATATATATATATATGTATGTCTTAGAAGAGATTTGCAGCATGAAGTGGTACTATCAGAGATGAGTATGATATGTTATAAGCAGACAATCACAAGAAACTAGGTTCTGCAAATAACACTTATTCTTATTAAACAACAAATGCTGAAATTGTAGGAATCCAAACGCATATGATGAATGGGAAGAGAAAGAGAGAAGAAAAGAAGAGAAAAGAAGAAGAGATCAGAAAGCAAACAGAAGTATAAAAAAAAATAGAGGAAGGTAAATAGAGAGAAAAAAAAAATGAAAGCGAAAATAAACAATGCGAAAGAATAGAAGGAAAGAAATAATTACGTGCATGAGTAACAGAGAAAATCAAACAATGACATGTGTATTTATTCTTAATACATTCCGGCAAACTCGGATGTAAATATGCTAATTGCTAATTATGCAGAACAACTTTCAGACAATGTGTGCTTACAAAAAATTAATTTCATTGAGATAAAGCAACTTTGAGACATTGTTGTATTTCAACCTGGTTGTATCTCTTCAATCAAACCTACATCAGGATGAATGAACTGAAGGAATTTGAACAAGAGTTGTAACTCTTGTATATAGAAATCAGTAAATAAATTATTTGCTGATGTTTGCAGGTGTCTGCCAAACCAACAATAAATGGTCATTGTACATGATTATTTTGACTTTTACTGTTCTTTCTGCCTGTGACAATTTATTGTTGGTTCAGCAAGCTTCAGCAAATGATTGGCTTACTGCATTTTGGAAACAAAAATTGAGATTTTTGTTTAGTCACTGATCTGGGGATAGCTTTGACTGAAGGAACAGAACCAGGTTGAAACACCGTGATGTTTCAAAGCCTCCTTACCTTAATGAATTGGGTGTGTTATGAACACACACATTTTGTCTGAAAAGAGAAGTTGTCCTCCAAAGATGAAATACAACAGTGATTAGTCTAATCATGTTCAAATCTGATGAAATGTATCAAGAATAGATATCTATTTACTCTTTTACTTGTTTCAGTCATTTTGACTGCGGCCATGCTGGAGCACTGCCTTTAGTCAAGCAAATTGACCGCAGGACTTATTCTTTGTAAGCCTAGTACTTATTCTATCGGTCTCTTTTGCCGAACCGCTAAGTTACAGGGACGTAAACACACCAGCATCGGTTGTCAAGTGATGTTGAGAGGACACACACACACATATATATATATATATAGGGAGAATTCACGAAAAAAACTAAAGACGAAGACAGGTGGTGTACAAAACAAACAGATGTATTAGTATAACGCTCAGGAATTGAAAAAGTCTTTAACGTTTCGAGCCTATGCTCTTCCACAGAAAGGAACACAGAAAGAAACAAGGAGAGAAGATATATATATATATATATGTATATATATATATATATATATATATATGATGGGCTTCTTTCAGTTTCTGTCTACCAAATCCACTCACAAAGCTTTAGTGGAACCCAGGCTATAGTAGAAGACACTTGCCCAAGGTGCCACGCAGTGGGACTGAAGCCTGAACCATGTGGTTGGAAAGCAAGCTACTTACTACACAGCCACTCCTGTGCCTATGATAAGTACATCATTGAAAAAAAAAGTTTGAAAGAAAAATAAAGAAAAGAAAACAAATAAATGACAAAAGAAAAAGGTAAAAAATACAAAAGACAACAGAAAGATGAAAATAAGAAAGTAAAAATAGGGGAGACAAAAATACAAAAGTGAAAAAAAATTAACAAAAAAGTGAAATGAAACAAATAAACTAGGAAAACAGAAAATTATGAAAGCAGTGACAAGAAAATTCTTAAGTTTGATGTTGACATGAGATTTTAAGAAAAAGAAACAAATAAACAAAATTTAATGTGTGTTAGGATGCAAGCTAAGAGTTGAAATATTCAAGCTCTCTCTTTACTCTTTTACTTGTTTCAGTCATTTTGACTGTGGCCATGCTGGAGCACCGCCTTTAGTCAAGCAAATCGACCCCAGGGCTTATTCTTTGTAAGCCTAGTACTTATTCTATTGGTCACTTTTGCCGAACCGCTAAGTTATGGTGACGTAAACACACCAGCATCGGTTGTCAAGCGATGTTGGGGGTAGACACACAAACACACATACACATATATATACGACAGGCTTCTTTCAGTTTCTGTCTACCAAATCCACTCACAAGCCTTTGGTCGGCCTGAGGCTATAGTAGAAGACGCTAGCCCGAGGTGCCATGCAGTGGGACTGAACCTGGAACCATGTGGTTCGTAAGCAAGCTACTTACTCCACAGCCACTCCTACGCCTATTAACCTCAACTTTAGAGATGAAAATAGATCTGTAATGTTTATATATATTCTTCGTTTTCTTTAGTCTGATAGCATCAACTGACTCATTGCTAGATATGAATACCAGACTGGGCTTGAACTAGCAACTTATATTTTTAAACTATGGGTATTTACAAAAGCAGCTACATCATAGAAGAGCCATTTAATACATAGAAAGCTGTTCAATTCTTTTCAAATTTAAATGTATTTTATAAGGCATGAAAATTTCCTTTGTGGTGCAAGTTATTAGTTTAAATCCAGTCTGATACTACGATGATGAGTAGAGATCAAATTAATCATAACAGTGTAGATGTCAATATTACTATTTTTTCTTACCTAAAGGTGAGTTAATGATGTAAAAAAAAAGAAAAAAAAACTTATCCTTTTATGAAGAAGATTAAGGAAGTTACTTACCTCATAGAGTAAGGGCTAATATATGATTTGGTGGAACATTTGTTCTGTGCATGACATTGAAGTATAAGAAGATCGCCGATAGCAGAAATTAAAGGTGTTAAATTCCTGACAAAAAAGGAAAAAAACACAAATTATATTTGTTTCATATTTTGGTGTGAGGCCAAGAGTCTCAGGAGAGGAGGTAAGCTGATTACATTAACCCTACTACTCAACTGGTATTATTTTACTGACTGCAATAAGGTGGCAAGCTGGCAGTATTGTTAGCATGCTGAATGAAATGCTTAGTGGTATTTCGCCTGTTGCTATGTTCTGAGTTCAAATTCCACTGAGGTAGACTTTGACTTTCACCCTTTCAGGGTTGATAAACTAAGTATCAGTTGAACACTGGGGTCGACAAAATTGACTCATCTTCTTACACAAAATGGCTGCCCTTACTCTTTTACTTGTTTCAGTCATTTGACTGTGGCCATGCTGGAGCACCTCCTTTAGTTGAGCAAATCAACCCCAGGACTTATTCTTTGTAAGCCTAGTACTTATTCTATTGGTCACTTTTGCAGAACCACTAAGTTATGGTGACGTAAACACACCAGCATCGGTTGTCAAGCGATGTTGGGGGAACAAACACAGACACACAAACGTATACACACACACTTTTATATATATATATATATATATATATATATATATACACACACATATATACGATGGGCTTCTTTCAGTTTCCGTCTACCAAATTCACTCACAAGGCTTTGGTCGGCCCAAGGCTACAGTAGAAGACATTTGCCCAAGGTGCCAAGCAGTGGGACTGAACCCGGAACCATGTGGTTCATAAGCAAGCTACTTACCACACAGCCATTCCTATGCCTTGAAACCATTATTTTATCAACTCCAAAAGGATGAAAGGCAAAGCCAACCATAGCAGAATTTGAAACTCAGAATGTAAAAATGAGGGTAATGCATTTTTGCCTGATATACTAATGGTTCTGCCAGTCACAATATTGGTTTCAAATTTTGGCCTATGACTAACAATTTTGGCAAGAGGGTTTTAAGTTGATGACATCGGCCCCAGTGCGCAGTTGCTACTTGTTTTGTTGACCTTGAAAGAATGAAAGTAAAGTCAACTTTAGTGGAATTTGAACTCAGAATGTAAAGATGGACCAATGCTAGTAAGCATTTGCCTAGCATGCTAACAATTCTGCAAGCTCACTGCCTGGAGAAGAGTCAAAATATTAAAGCCTATAAACATAATCAACATTTGCTGTTTATCTATATTTCACTTTTCATTTTTCTATATAATGTGTGTGTGTGTGTGTGTGTCTGTGTATGCATTTATATTTGCACCCTAAGGAAGTTGCTCTCTGTAAATGTTGTAGTCATTTCTGTCAACAAATCATCTGCTCATTTCATGCCATCAAAGACACATGGAACAACAAATTCTTTTTTCTAAATGCAATTAATTTGTTTATGCCCCAGAAAATGTTTTTCACCATACCAATTTGTAGCCTTCTCAATGAGTGGACATTATCTTCGTTAAATACTTCAATTTTAGTTTTTAACTGATTTTACTGTTGTAAGCATGTGAATTAACAATGCTTTTTGTTTATTTCCTTTGCTTCAATTTTTTTAGTAGTTGCAAGCATCAGAGAATGTGTGTGTATGATGTACTTAAATTTAATAGTCTTCTACACCATAGGTACAGATCTTAGGGCCCAACTGATACTTATTTTATTGAACTCTGAGAGGATGAAAGGCCAAGTCAGCCTCATTGGAATTTGAACTCTCCTATTCTTTTTGTTGTAGAAGTTCTTAACCCTTTCATTACTGCATTTATTTTGAGATACTCTGTGTTTCTTTCAATTATTTTAAATATAACAAAGAATTTAGTAAAATAACTTAGTTATCATTCAGCTAGTGTTCGGAACATAAATTGGGACAAAGGTTTGGTGGAAGATTTTAATTCAAAACTTATGAAAACAAGATATTTGTACTCAGAGCCAGAGCCGGTTTCAGCCAGGTTGGTAATGAAAGGGTTAAAGCTCTTTAGTTTTGTTGGTAGCAAAGCAATCTCACTAATGCTGGTGCCATGAAAAAAAGTACTCAGTACATTCATTTGTAAAGTAGTTGGCATTAGGAAATGCATCAGGTTATAGGAAACATTCCTAAACAGAGACATTGGAACATGGCGCAGTGCACTGACTCACTGGATTTTTGTCAGACTGTTCAACCTATGCCAGAATAAAAAACGAGTTAAAAATGATGGTGATGATGATATCATTAAGCATCTTTTATCGTTTATCTATAATCTAACCACTCACACAGACACAGTGGTTTTTTGAGGTCTGCAGAGGCAGTTAATAATCTAAAAAATTATAACTTTATTAAGAACTCATCTCAGACATTTAATTAATAATTCTCTTATATCCCACTGAAACATGAGATAAAAGGAAATTAATAATTCTTCCTTGATGTTTCAAATCATCTGAATTATCAGTTTCCTTTTTTTTTTCTTCTTTCTACTTTATCATTTCTTTGCAATTCTTTATGTTTACCTAAGTAGAATGGTTAAGATTTTTCAGTTTCTTTTTTTGTCATTTTATTTTGCTTTATTTATTCATGGGCAATCAAGCAAACTCAAAAAACACAAAGTAACAGTCATATTGACGGACCTTAGTAGCTCAATACCATGTCTCATAAACATGGTACCTCAGCACTCACTCATTTGCTCAGTCATTTTAAGTTTGTTTTTAATTTCCATGCTAGCATGGATTAGATTTATATATCATTGAGTCATTTTACAGTTGTCAGTGATCGATATTTTTCTCTTAAGTCCTCTTTGGTTTTTTTCTCTGCTTGTATGTAAATTTTTACTTAAATATTGTAACTTTTTTCAAACATAGTCTTGCCTATCACTTTTAGCCTAGTGTAATATATATATATTTTTTGTTTTTCAATATTAATGTATAACTCTCTATGGTTTTTTTCTACTAGTGCACCTGTTATGTTATATTTACTAGACACATGTGGTCCTGTTTACATTATACTTCGTCTCGACCTATTACCATTTTTTTAAAAAACATATCAGTTAGATTTTTATGTTATAGTTTACTACACATATAGACGTGCATGCACATTGATATGTCTGTATTTTTTTTCTCTTTCCTCTCTCTCACTATTATTATTACTGTTATTTTTTCCCTTTTACAACTTGCTTGTAAATATCAGATTTTTCCCTATTACCCCTTTTGCATTCTCCCTTATTGTATCTTATTTTAATTTGCTTTATTAAACCTTTTTTGATGTCCTTCCAAAAATTCCTCACACTGATGAGAATGACAATGCATAAATTTAATTATAACTACTATGATTATAATTTTTTTCTTACATATTTGTATTGTCCTTTGAAACATGCATATGTATTGAACCCTATTTTGTATTAAATCTGATTTTGATGCAACATCTTTTTCTCCTCTATTTTTTATAATTGTTTATGGTATATTTATACCTATATCAATATTTTTCAGCTACTATTTTCATATTCTTACTACTTGCTCTGTGTGTTTTTTTATGAATATGATGAATCTTTATTAGAAATCATTCTTTCTCTCTTTTTTCACCTCTCAAAAAGTTTGAATTGTTCTTCTTTGAACTTATTTTTTCCTATATATATATATATATATATATATATATATATATATATATATATATATATATATATATATATATATATCAGGAGGGCGATTGGGATCACGTGGATGAGAAAGGCGCAATCCAGAGTGGAGTGGACAGCATGCTGTGACCAGCGGTGTCAAATGGATGCCCGATGGACTGGTCGGTCAAGGTGATCAAAGTGATATATATATATATATATAATATATATATATATATATATATAAATATAAATATTGGCCTGCTCGCTTAGCCAGCGAGGTGGCGTCATTTGGAGGCTAAAACAATGCGAAACACATTGTGACCAGCAATGTGTAGCAACATCTGATAGTCTGGTCGGTCACGGTGGTCAAGGTGATATATATATATATATATATATATATATATATATATATATACACACACACACACACATCATTATCACCATCACTGTTTTAACATTCACTCTTCCATGCACTCATGGCCAGACATGTTTCTGCAGAAGACTGGAAATGAATAACACTGCTTGTATGATGGTGACACTTTTTATAAGTATTAAGACAAGAAAACACAAACACACACATACATAGCCATCAATCAATCAATTTCTCTCTCTCTCTCTCTCTCTCTCTATATATATATATATATATATATATATATATATATATAAAGAGAGAGATCTGAGCGTGACCATTGGTTTCACACCTATAAAGGGCTTAGCTCTATAGGTGACTCAGCAGAAAGGTAAACTGCCTCTGGCCATTTGAGTCAGATGAGTCACATAAATAGCTAAATGCTTTATAGGTGTGAAACCAATGGTCACTCTCTGATTGGCCATAACTTACCCCCTCCCCAGAATTGCTGCCCTTGTGCCAAAATTTGAAACCCATATTTGTGTTTGAAACGTCTCCCTCCTCCTTCTTGTCCCCTGCTGCTGCTGCTATCATCATCATCATCAACAACAACAACATCAACAATTAACATCTAATTTCCATGCTAGAATGAATTGGGTGGTTTGATAGAATCTGAAACGTTGGAGGAGGGTGATAAGCTCTAGGGTGGAAATATAAGCATCATAACATCTGCCCTTCATTCTGAGCAGAAAGACCTTTGTTATCAACATGGTAACAGTTCCTTGAACTTTTCTCAACCCACCTAATATTGATGAAGCTAACTTAGGTGCTACTAATTTTTTAATAATAAATACTTTTATCTTATCAAAACACTTAACCCTTTAGTGTTTAAACCAGCCATAACTGATCCAAATATGCTTGCCTTATATTCTAACCAGTGTGATCCAGCCTATCACACCTACCCTTCAATGCCACTATAAAATATACAATCTCATCACCAAAATTTTGAAGCAACAAAACAATGCAAGATTAATTAAAAATGATGTGAATGAAAAAGCAGAACATTTGACAGAATATTTCGTTTTGGGATTTGGTTTGCAAGATTCTTTATGTGAGTTCGTGTGTTGAAGCATATTCTGTTGTGTCTGGGGAGAGTCATTTTCTTTTTGTGCCTTATAATTTAACACACTCACCAGTAAAATTTCCACTTATTTATAAAAATAAGAAATAAGTGGAAATTTTACCAGTGAGAGTGTTAAATTATAAGGCGCAAAAAGAAAATGACTCTCCCCAGACACAACATAATTTGAGAGAATAATTTGAATGCTAAAGGGTTAAATACTAAGAAACAGGAAAGAAGAGAAATAAGGAAGAAAAGGGGCGGGGAATGGGGTAAAGCAGCAAAAGATGGAGGAGGAGGAAGCAATGGGCCACATATCTCAGAACAAATGATGTATTCAGCCTTGCCCAGCAGCAACGACCACAATGATGTTGCCAGTGACACTCACTTCAGCAGCCACTCCATCTGGCGGGGCTCATTACTCCAATGGGCCACATGAGTCATCAGCAGCAATTTCTTGTGGTGCTTTTACTTTTGCTGAAGCATTGTGAGGGAGCAATAAAATGGAAAGTTTATGAAAAGCTGATCTGAAATATTAAAGTTAAGACATCAAAATCTACTTACTTGGCAGAAGGTATTAGATTGAGTAAGCCATTGAGTACATAAGAATAATCTGCATCTTTAGAATAGACAAGAGTTAGTAGAACCTGACAGCTGGTGTGACAGTTATAAGGGCTGTCATCACAGCAAGCTGTCCACAGCTGTTGAAGTTCAGGAGTCTAGAGAAGGACAAGAAAATCAGATTAGCATTTAACTTGCAATCAGTTAAATGAAATGAGTGTTATATAGAGTAAAAATCAGATCCTATAGATACCATACATTGCCAAATTTCTGAAATAATTTAAATTATACCAGTGAAAGCAGTTGAAGACATCACTAGGTGGCAGCTCAATTTGCTAGAAATAGAAGCTAGATTCACTCAAATACACCCTACTGTTTAAAAAAAATGGAAATGGAACACTTTCTAAAATGTAGCCTTTGATTGCTTAATAGCCTTTGAACATGTTTATCATCATCCTCATCATCATTATTATCATCACTGTCATTTAACGCCTGTTTTCTATGCTGGCATGGATAGGATAGTTTGATAGCAACTGGCATGGCCAGGGTCCCCACCAGCTTCCAAAGTCTGTTTTGGTCTGGTTTCTACAGCTGGATGCCCTTCCTAACAACAACAACTTTACAGTGTCTACTGAGTGCTTTTATGTGGCACCTGCACCAGTGATTTTTGCGTAGCACCTTGGTTTTAGGATATCAATTCTGTTATGGCAGGCAGGTCTCCTTCTAAAATCAAAAAACAGTGCAGCACTCATAATCAGTGTTGGACAAACCACATTTCTCAAATTGTCAAAAAAGGTCAAAGGTTTCTAGACATCACTCAGTGAGACCTTTGTCAGCCACTCTCTGACTATCTATTTAAAGATATAGATAGCTACGCAATGATCTCACAGTTTGTATCTCCAATCTGAAAACATTCTCTTACTCAGAATACCAATCTACTGAAAGCTGTCAAGAGACATAAAACCAGACAAATACTTGCCATCGATCATCATATCTTAAATGTCTTGTTTCTCTGGACATCAATGGACATCACATACAAGTGCTTTTGATGTCTAGCAGCTGACTTCGTACAAGCCTATAAGAATATCCACCATCTTTTCAACAACTTTGACCAACTTTTTGAATTCAACATCTCTACCACCTGAGGACACTTATAAAATAAAAAAACACAACAGCACCCATGACTGTTGGAAACATGTTTTCATGCTCAGAATTGTTGAAGCATGGAATAAACTGTGTCAGTTGTTAACTGTCAGGACACTACACCTTTCAAAAATTTCACGTTTCCCAAAATTTGGCAACACTATTATGAGCCCTTTTCTCTTTAAGGCTTTTTTACTGCTTACTTTTCTGTGTACAATACATGTTTTTTAGCATTCTTTATTTGATGTCTTTGGCTGCTTTCTGAACCCTCTTTTATCTTTTTTCCACAAGTTGTAGTTCTCTGAGCACTGTACACAATAAGGTTGTTATCATTAAGGCAGTCAATTTGCAGAACCATTAATGCATCAGACAAAACATCGGACAATATTTCTTTTGGCTGTTTACATGTTGAGATCAAATACTGCTGAGATTCAACTTTGCCTTTCATCCTTTTGGGATTGATAAAATAAAATACTAGCCAGTTACTGGAGTCAATACAATCAACTTGCCCACTTCTCTCAGAATTGCTGGCCTTGTGCCAAAATTAGAAAGAATTATTTGTAAGATAGGTTCATTCGTTCTGGGTTGATCTGGGATCTAACAAAAATGATTTAATCTCCCTCCACATTTGAATTTCTTTAAAAAATCAAGGAAATCTGAGATATCTCAGAATTATAATTCAGACAAAATTAGATGACATTGAAAAAAGGTAAAATGGTGAAAAAACAAATTTAAAAAAAAAAAGACTAAAAAAACTTGAATATGACTAATTTTGAATATATTTTAATTAGAGGAATAACATATGAAAAGGAAGGTATAAATGCAAAATGATTAAATATTTTTAAGATAAACATATAAGAAAATTTGTCTACACATGTAAAGTAAGAAAACTGATATATGATATGCGAAAATTTATTTAACAAGTGATCTAACTACAAGAGAGAAAATTAAAATGTGTTGTCACATAATATGGTTGATGCTTAAATTTCAATAGAATACTTTTGACTGGATATATGAAGCTTCTGTCACAGGACTTAATTCAGATTTACACATAGAAATTATTTTAAGTTTAAGAAAAAGAAACAGTTTGAATTATTTATATTTGGTATCATGTTGAACATGGAAGCAAAGTTTATACTCTAGGACTTTAAGTTACCTAGTGAACAGCGAAAATAGAGTTTACATACACATATACACAAACATAGACAGGTTTTATATAAATTTGATTTATGGTACTACTGTCAAAATAAAAATATCTACCTATTCATATTCATTGACTGTGAGTAAGAACTGCAATTTATAAGTGTATATATTTCTAAAGATGTATATGTACTAGCAAAACACTTGGAGGAGAAACTTAATGTCCTTTGGACAGTCTCATAAAAGTTTGTCATTCACCATCAATTTGAAGACGAAAGATCTAGGACACCCACTCTCCATCTCTAACCATCTCTCACTTTCCCTATACCCTCTTGCAATGTTTACCCACCCTCACTACCTGTTCTCTTGTCTCCGCTCCATACCTTGAAATGCCAGCTATTGAAAACATGCTAAAGTGGACAATAGAGCACAATGCAGTCTTCAAACCTGTTGGATTCTGTCAATGAGCCCAACTCATACCAGTAAGAAAAATGGATGTTAAAAGATGCTAGGTAGGCTGATGACAAGAGTCTTGGAACCCAGTAAACAAATAATGCACACGAAAATTGCTATCAACAAAACTTGCATCCTTAATGCACCACTTCATTGCAGTGGAACCTGGAGCATCTATTCCAAAACAGTGCAATATTTCATTGCCTTCCACTAACACAACTTGAGATAGATTCTGGACATCATGCAGATTGACCAAATCAACAACAAGGTCTTGTGTTGCATGCAGATATCCAATCTCCTCATCCAAACTGCAACAATAATGCCTTTACTGGCTGAGTCATGTTTGTTACATTTCAGATGGGTGTTATCCCAAAAGACCTGTTGTATGGTGAACTGAGCTCTGATAAAAGAACTTATTTCATACATGTTTGCAAGAGAGATACAAAGTCACTTTACACAAATGCTTAAAAGTGGAAGGACATTGCTGATGAACACATTCTGTCCAGAGACTGGAACTAGACGGGGTTTAATACTTTAGCATTTAAACTGGCCATATCCAGTCCAAATATTTTATCTGCTTGATGTTCAAACTGACCAGATCCAACCTCACACTTCTACCTTACTATGTTATTCAAAAAATTAGAAATTACACCATCAAAGTCTTGATTCTATGAGATAATGCATGATTAATTCAAAATAGTGTGAATAAATGTGCTACATTTGACAGAATAAATTGAACACTAAAGACTGCTTGAGAACTAGTGTCGGTTGGTTTATATTCATGTAACTTAGCAGTTTCACAAAAGAGATTGACAGTAAAAGGTCAATTTGTTTAACCAAAACCATTCAAAGCAGTGCCCCAGCATGGTTGCAGTCCAAAAACAGAAACAAATAAGCAATTATATAAAAAAAAACATAATAATTTGCTAAATATAATTCCATAAAATGTATACCAAACTGAAATAAGTATGGAGTTGAAGTGATTAACAAAAACCTTAAAAAAAAATTGTGCCCCAGAATAATCACAGTCCAAATGTAGAAAACTGGTTAATAATGAATGAAAGGTATGGCTGTGTGGTAAGAAGCTTGCTTTCCAACCACATGGTTCCAGGTTCAGTCTTACTGCATGGTACCTTGGGTAAGTCTCTTTTACTATAGCCTCAATCCAACCAAAGCCTCTTGAGTGGATTTGGTAGAGGGAAACTGAAAAGAAGCCCATTGTATATATATGTATATATCTACGTGTGTGTGTTTGTCTCCCCTCATAACTGCTTGACAACCGGTGTTGGTGTGTTTATGTCCCTGTAACTAAGCGGTTCAGCAAGAGACCAATAGAATAAGTACAAGGCTTAGAAAATAAATCCTGGGTTGATTTCTTCAACTAAAACCCCCCAAGGCAATGCTCCAGCATGGCTGCAGTCAAATGACAGAAACAAGTAAAAGAATAACAATGAAACTGAGATTGAAAAAGGAATGCAATATTTATAGATTTTTCAGTGCTTGCAGACTGAAAACATTAATGACTGGGTATAGTTAACATAGTTTCTGCTCATTTAGAATTCTTTCTGAAGAGAAGAAATAGGAATTAAGAAATAAGGAAAAAATAAACAGAAAATTATTATTTATTTATTTTTTTTTTCGTTTTATGGATGATAAAAAGAACTCCACAGTTATGGAATATAACTGAAATGGGGTGGACTTTCCCTTCTTTCATTTTGATTACTAATTAACTGTGAGCAATTAGTAGAATTCTTTTGATAATTTAAAAGTAATTTCAGCATGTGTTACATGCAAGCATAGCTATAGGCACAAGTGTGGTAGAAACGTTAGCACGCCGGGCAAAATGCTGGTGGATTTTCATCTGCCATTACGTTCTGAGTTCAAATTCCGCCAAGGTCAACTTTGTCTTTCATCCTTTCGGGGTCAATAAATTAAGTACCAGTTACACACTGGGGTCGATGTAATCGACTTAATCCCTTTGTCTGTCCTTGTTTGTCCCCTCTGTGTTTAGCCCCTTGTGGCCAATAAAGAAACAAGTGTGGCTGTGTGACTGAGAAGCTTGCTTTTCAACCTCATCATTTTGGATTCAGTCTAACTGCATAGTATCTTGGCAGCTAGTCTTCAGGGTGGATTTGATAGACTGAGACTGAAAGAAACCTGTCATATGCACGTGCATGTCATCATCATCATCATCCAGTGTTTTAAATCCGGGTTTTGTCTCCACTAATGGGGATCGCTGGATCTACTTCAATGCCATAGCAACCAAGGTAGGCAGGTGCAGCCCACCCACCTTTGGGCTGGATGGTACCAATTCTCCTTTGCTATCATGAGGCTTTTTGGAGCTGAATTTTCTACAGGGAGCATTCCTTTGCTTAACCCCAACCTCAGTTTCTAGATATGCGACCAAGGCCTCTACCGTGATTTTTAAGAAATGTGGTGGAAAACTAGCTCAGGAAGGCAGGGACACTATTCCCTAAGACCCCTTTCAGAGCCCCCTACCCAGAGCCTCCAGAAACAGCTGTTGGATTTGTAATTCTTTTCCTCCACTCCTTAATTCCCTATATCATTTGTACTCTGTGTAAGTTGGACCTTTTTATATGTATACAGATTTACATTTTTTTGTATTTCATGTATTTAATATACTTAACAAATTGATCTGTCTAATTTGCTTATCCCTACATTTACACACACACATTTATATATATACAAAGTGGCACGTGAAAAAAAACATTTGAGCGAGGTCGTTGCCAGTGTCACTGGACTAGCTCCTGTGCAGGTGTCACATAAAAAGCACCATTTGAGCATGGCCATTGCCAGTACCGCCTGACTAGCCCTCATGCCGGTGGCACATAAAAGCACCCACTACACTCTCGGAGTGGTTGGCGTTAGGAAGGACATCCAGCTGTAGAAACTCTGCCAGATCAGATTGGAGTCTGGTGCAGCCATCTGGTTCGCCAGACCTCAGTCAAATCGTCCAACCCATGCTAGCATGGAAAGCGGACATTAAACGATGATGATGATGATAATGACAAACAGATAGTTACATAAAGATATATGGAGAAGTGTTAGTATCTCCTTGTTTTGACATTGTGTGACAGCTGTAAACAAGTGTTGCCATCATACAAGCAATGTCCTTCATTTTCAACAACATAATTATATCGAGACATATTACTTTAAACATTAAAAAAAAAATAAACAGTGAATTTTTGTAGTAAAATTTGTCAATTTGTAGCAGTACCCCAGCATGGCCAACACCCTCTGATTGGAACTAGTAACAAAAAGAAAAAAAAATGATATAAAAGAATAAATTTCTATATAATAATGGTTTCAAAAAGGCTATCTGTTTTCCATGCTGGCATGAGCTAGATGGTTTGGCTAGTACTGCTAAGTCAGAGAGCTGTACCAGGCTCCTGTCTGGATTGGCTTGGTTTCTACAGCTAGATGCCCTTCCTAATACCAGCCACTCCAGAGTGTAGTGAGTGCTTTTACACTTGCCACTGGACCGGGTACTTTTCATGTGTCACTGGTACCGGTGCATTATACAGGTTCATTTTACAATAGCAAAAAGTATACTTCCAAAGTTACCCTTTATATGATAAGTGACTTTCTAACACTTTAACCATTTAGCATTCAGATAACTTTGTCAAATGTAGTGCTTACTTATTCACACTGTTTCGTAATAATCGTATTATCTTGTAAGTTTGAGATTTCAATGATGTGACTGCTTACTTCTAGAATGACATTGTAGGGTAAGTATGAGAGATTGGATTCGGTTGGTTTGAGCACAAAATAGGTAGAACATTTGGATTAGATATAGCTTTTTTAAATGCTAAAGGGTTAATATCTTGCATGATACTTACTTCTGTTGAAGTAGAAGTCAGAGGTCCTGGATTCTTTTTCTTCAATATACTTGTTTTTAGTTTGAGGGCAGCCTGGCAGAAAAAACAAAGAAAAAGATTTTAAAAGGCAAGAAAAAAAATTAATGAGCTGTTTTGCTGACGTAAATGTTAAAATAGTATAGTCTGCTGCTTTAATGTAAGATTGAGTAATACTTCAGGAGCAGAATTTGGCAGATGGGAAAATTGTGCAGAGCACATCATGCATGCATGTAAGCTTGCATTAATGAATGTACATACGTATGCATGTGTGTGTATGAATATACATACATACACACACACACACACACATATATATATATATATTATATATATATATATATATATATATATATATACACATAGGTGCAGGTGTGGTAAAAAGCTTACTTTCCAACCACATTGTTCCAGGTTTAGTCCTACTGCATGAAACTTTGGCCAAGCCAAGTGTCTTCTACTATAGCCTCAGGCCAACCTAAGCCTTGTGAGTGGATTTAGTTGACAGAAATAGAAAGAAGCCTGTTGTGTGTATATATATATATCAGGTTATCCCATAAGTCTGTCTAATTTTACCTTTTTTAAAATTGAAAGAAATTTAATAGTATTTTAGAATGTCTAATGGAATTAAAAATTATTTTTTATACATTTGTGTACATTTAAACTAATTAAATATTATTTTACAGAATAACAGAATTAAAATTTCTTTGATTAAAATCCTTTCTAACATGGAAATATCCAAAGAGCATTTGAGGCACATAATGCTCTATGAGTACAAAAAAGGAAACTCTGCAGCTGAAGCAACTCGAAACATACACTCAGTTTATGGGAAAGAATGCTAGAATGAAAGAACTTGCAGAAGATGTTATGCAAAATTCAGAAGTGGAGATTTCAGCCTTGAAGATGAAGATCGAACAAGATGTCCAGTTGAGTTTGATAATAAGCTCCTTGAGGCATTACTTGAAGAAAATCCTGCATTATCAGTTGAAAAATTGGCAATAAACCTTAGTTCAAACCATACAACTGTTCATCGCCATCTTCAACAATTTGGAAAGGTTCCTAAACTTGGAAAATGGGTGCTTCATAAATTGTCCAAAAGCAACCGCAAATCTCGAGTTGACATCTGCTCTTCTCTCCATTCTCGTGAACTCATTTCACCCTTTTTGGATAGACTTGTGACTGGTGACAAAAAATGGATCTTCTGTAGAAATGTTAAATGTCGTGAACAGTGGCTTGGTAAAAGGGAAAAAACTCAACCACAAACGAGAAGAGAACTTCATGGAAAAAAAGCTCTGGTGGGATTGCAAAGGAGTAATTCACTTTAAATTGTTACAACCTAATGCAACAATCAATGCTCAAGTGTATTGTCAGCTATTAGAGTGTTTGAACCAAGCTTTGAAGAAAAAGAGACCCACTTTAGTGAATCAAAAAGGAGTGATGTTTCATCAGGACAGTGTGTGACTCTACACTGCAAAGATCACATCACAGAAGATTGAAGAGCTTGGTGGGGAAAAAATTCGTTATCCGCCTTATTCTCCTGACCTTGCTCCCTCAGACTACCATTTGTTTCCTAGTTTACAGAATCATTTGGGGGACATAACTTTCGCAAGCTTGGAGGAGGTTGAAACTGACATTTGAGAGTTCTTTGCTTTGAAACCAAAAGAGTTTTATATTGAAGCTTGTAAATAGATGGAAAGGAAGTCATAGATAATCAGGGAAAGTACATTGATGATAAAATTTCAATTAAATATAACATTTGATCACTTGCTTTCTTTATCCAAAATTTGGACAGAACTTATGGGATGACCTGATATATATATATATATATCCTAATATAGTAATGAGTGTAGTGTTTTTATATATTTGTCCAAAGCTATGCAGCCAGAGTAAATGGTGAAGGGAGAGGAAAGAAAATAGTAATTCAGTGAAGGAGAAGTACAGAGAGTAATAGCCATGACTGAGAGAGAGAGAGTGAGAGAAAGTAATAGCAATGAGAGAGAGGAGGTGGCAAAGAGAGTATCGTGTATCTTCTATTATAATCTAATATAATAAAACTCTTCTGTATTTCTCCAACACAGTATATGAATGAGAAAGGAAGGGGTGGTTGACCGATAGAAGTGGGATTGTGAAAAGTCAACAGTGAAACAAAAATCAAATAGTGCTTCAACTCTGAGTATATGCGTGTGCGTGTAAAAGGGAGGAATGTGAATGTTTGTGTGTCTGTGTGTATGTGTGTGTTTGTGTATGTTTATTTAGAAAGATACATAGAAAATAGAATTACAGACATGAGGTTTTATACACACACACACATATATACATATTTATATATAAACAGACACACTTAAAAAGGAAGGAAGCAGGCTGTGACAAAGTATAGAAAACCGCATTCGCTACAAACTGTGCTACTCATACATATAAATGTATACATATGCGCACCTGCGCACACACACAGATTTGAAGTACTGTTTGATTTTTTTTCCACCATTTTATACCCTTTGCCATCATTTTTAACGGCAAGGGGTCAGCTAGTATATATATATAATAAAAATGAATGTCTGTGTGGGAGTGTGCATGTGTGTGTCTGTCTGTCCATCTATAGCAAGAAAGACTACAACATCTATATAAAAACTAAAAGATAATAATTCTTGTGTAAAATTTTACGCCAGAGACAATGGAAGTGGTCCAGAGTCTCTAGCAGCCCTCCAGAGGTAGCTAATGGCCCTTTTCCAACATGTACACATTGCAGTCACAGCTCTCGCAGCATTATGACTGGGTGCTAAGGCAGCTACTCAACAATTCAAATGTTGAAGTGAAATATCTTGATTTACAAAAGCCTTTGACAAAGATGACCATAGTATAATTTGTCACAAGCTTCAAAATCTTGCCATATTTGGAAACTTGGAGAATGTCTACATGACTTTCTAGAAAGAAGTCAGGTAGTGCTTCCAAGAAAGCACAAATAATGAGTGGTGTTCCACAGGGTAATGTCCTGTGGCCATTGATATTCATTGCGGTCCTCATATTCAATACATTTTAAGTGAATAACTTTCAATATTCATAGTACAATTTTGCTAGTTTTTTTCAACCTAGTCAATGACAGGTGTTTAGGTGCAGGAGTGGTTGTGTGGTAAGTAGCATCGTTCCGGGTTCAGTCCCACTGTGTGGCACCTTGGGCAAGTGTCTTCTACTATAGCCTTGGGCTGACCAAAGCCTTGTGAGTGGATTTGGTAGAGAGAAACTGAAAGAAGCCCATTGTGTGTTTCTGTGTTTGTTCCCCCACCATTGCTTGACAACCGATGCTGGTGCATTTACAACCTTGTAACTTAGCGGTTTGGCAAAAGCGACTGATAGAATAAGTACTAGGTTTACAAAGAATAAGTCTTGGAGTCAAATTGTTCAACTGAAGGCGGTGCTCCAGCACAGCCGCAGTCAAATGACTGAAACAAATAAAAGAATATATACACATACATATATATGTGTGTGTGTGTCTTTGTGCTTGTATTTGTCTTCCCATCACTACTTGACAACTGGTGTTGATGTGTTTGGTAAAAGAGATCAATAGAATAAGTGCCAGGCTTCAAAAAAATAAGTACTGAAGTCCATTCAATTAAGAGAAATTCAAGGTCGTGCCCCAGCATAACTACAGTCTAATGACTGAAACAAATAAAGATAAGATATATATATATATATATATATATATATCTACACAAGCTGTGAACCCAGCATTTTTCGTGTTTTCCGTGTTGAAGTTAAGCTCACCTCTGACCTTCTATTGAAATCTTCTACGATCCTCATGCCAACTATTACCCATTAAGATGTTATATCTAGTTTGGCAGGGATGTTACCCAATTAATGCTTTTGACATACTTCTACATACTAGACCGCCTGAAATCACAGTCAAACTTTTGGGTGTATCTTGACCGTTGTTTAGTTCTCTCCCCTTAATGCTACCATACTGACATCAATTCACTCATCGATTTTCATCAAAATTGGACAAAAATAAAATGAAAAAGCTGCAGGAAAAATAACATCGTTATTGGAATTTCTATTCAAACGTCTGGCTGAGCTAACAAAAATCAATGCCAACTGATCATTATCGAGTTTTCGAAAAAACTCTGGCCTTACTTCAGGGCATGTGATCTACCTATGTGCCAAAAATCATTAAAATCTGTTGGATGGTGTGAGAGGAGTTAGTGTAACCCCAAACACACACAGACACCATTACACATTTATGTATATAGATATATATACTAGCAAATGCACCCATCCTTTAGACAGTTTAAGTTGCTTGGGTGGTATTATTTTCACCAAATAATTGAACTACCAAGAAGGTTTATGAGTAGCATGGCAATCTATGTTTCTGATTAACCTAGGAACGGAAAATCAAACTGGAGGCTGGTTATTGTGGAGGTTGTTGTGCTTTAATTATCACAGAACATATAATTTTGCAAGTGATGTAAAGTGTTTTGGGGGTAGATTATGGATAATGACTTGAAATATAGTTGTCTTACATGAAAATGAAATTTCTGTGATTGTTTAAAAAAGGCTAGAACAACAATGCTACAACATATTTGAAACAATGGACAACAGTCAAAATATCATATTGGATGTGTGAATAAGCATCCTTAAAGTGAAACAACACACAGGTAGGTAAACAAAGGTATCAACAAATAGAAGAGAGGGACGGGAACATCATCTTTCAAGTAACTCAGAATAGGTAAAAGTAAGCTTGCCAAAGTTTAATGCAGTTTAAATATGGAGATTAAGATTGTTTGGTATTGGATATTCATTGAGTACAGTGTTCCTAGTCGATTTAATCACTGTCGCAAGTGGACAGTCGAAATAAATAAACAGACAAAATCCTTTCACTTTTATAATATTCTCTAACCAAGACACTTCAAACACACTGATATACATATAAAATAAATTTAGAAAGTAATAATACACAATTACAACATACAAATAAATAATATATCAAAAACATATGAAAACCACTAAAAAATATTCTCTAATGCCAATATACGACCATAGATTAAAAAGTATGGAAGACCCTACATTCAAAAAAAAAACTATGGACATACATCGAATTAGAGAAAAACCTGTGTAAACCATCGTTTTTCCCGGTTTGTCCATTTATGCGGGAGTTCTGGGCAAAATGTTATAGTGCATGACCATTCTTGAAACATAAGTAATGTGTGTAAAGCTTGGTGAAAATCGGTTGAGAATTGTGGAAATGTATGCATTAGTCAATATACACACACATACTGTGATTTATATAAACCAGACCTTTATATATATATGTATGTATCTATATATATATATATATATATATATATATATATATATACATACATATGTGTGTATACAGGTTCACTTCCACTCTATAGCACTTTGGGCAAGTGTCATCTATTATAGTACCCGTCACAATTGATCATTATCTCCATTATCTCCACAATAGTTATTTCATATTTTATAAACAATCTCTCATGTTTTGTTTTATTTTCTATATTTTCTGTATCTGTTTGTGTATCTATTTATGTATTTATGAATGTATCTTTATTTCAATATATATATATATATATATATATATATATTGTTGCTATTATGCAAAGGTGTCGTAAATACAAAATGCTGTTTTTCAGAAAGCGAAAAAATAGTTTCATTAATGACCCTAACCCTAAACACTGAGTGTGAGTATTTTTTACTTTCACCCATAAATACATATGCATACATATAAATACATTTGTGTGTGTGTGCGTGTGAGATAGAGAGGGAGAGAAAGAGAGAGTGACAGTATTTTCTCATAAGATAAAGAGAAATGGTTGTCTTTTAATGCAATTTTTGTTTTATATGACTTACTTTAATACCATGTCTATGTGTACATTTTCATAAATGTTTGAGTAGAATTCTACGCATGCGTGAAATATCAAACAAGTGAAACACAAGCAAATCGAAATATTGTTGGAAAATAACCTCAAAATTGTGTGAGCCAACGTAGTTGCCGAGGCTATTTTAGTTGTGAGAAAGAGTTGTTGAGTGAAAAACAGTTTATTTGGTAGATAGATAATAAGCAGCAGCTGTTTTGTTGTATTTATTTACATTTGCTTTAAAGTGAAACATGTATGAACGGGTATATGAAATGCACATGTGTGAGAGTGAGAGACGGAGATAGAGAGAGAGTGAGTGCCACTTACACATGCATCAGAACACACGTTCATTTACTTACTCTCTCTCTCTCTCACACACACACAAGCCACACACATGAACATACAAAAAATGTATGCATATCTATTGATGTACGTACGTATACATAACAACACACTCCTTCAGTCACTCTCATTCTCCCATTGTCTCTCTTTCTCTTTCCCACACATATATGTACAATTCATATACATGTTCATACATCTTTCACTTTCTCCTCTCTTTTACATTGAAATATAAGTTAGTAAATAACAGATTTTTACAGAAATTAACTAATGCAGATGACAGTTCTCCAAGTCAAAACGAAAGATCACCTAAGCAACTTAATTATAATACAGATGTGACTAATTCAGAGAAACATTACTTTCATTATGCACACATCGTCAGTCTTGTAATCCAACACTTTGTAATTTTAGTTCAAATTCAAAGTGTGAAATTATTTCTACTATCTAATGAAACCCGGTTGTTGTAACTTTCAATATCAGCATGTTTCCCTGTTGGGTGAGTTGGTGGGGTAAGGGGTAAAACCACATACATATACTTAGGAAGATATAAACACACACAGAAATACATCAACACACACCTTAAGCCTATCTCTGTCCTTGTGTGTGTGTCTGTGTCTTTAGATGTGTGTGTATTAGTCATCACAAAAATGTATGTATACTGACTGACACAAACACGTCACACACATATATTTGTCAGTCATCAGCCTAAAGCATGTAATGAAGTAATGAACGTGCAAACACACTCATAAAGAAAATGTGACGTCATCGTCGTTATGGTAGTGGTGGTGGTAAAAGATGTCGTTTACGATAAGTGACTAAAAGTAAAATGATAATGTCAAATTTTTGTAATGTAAATATGTGAATGAAAATAAGTTTAGATGGTAGCCAAAAGCTTACTGAATCTTTTGATACCACATGCGTCAAAATCAGCAACTCAGT
Organism: Octopus sinensis; assembly: GCF_006345805.1. Taxonomy (NCBI): domain Eukaryota; kingdom Metazoa; phylum Mollusca; class Cephalopoda; order Octopoda; family Octopodidae; genus Octopus; species Octopus sinensis. Next base: position 88,002,127 of record NC_043000.1, read on the forward strand.
TTTGGAATGCATAAGGAACATACACGCATGCACACACATACATATAAACTCTTTTATATATATATATATATATATATATATATAATATATATATATATACTAGCAATGTATCTTGGCGTTGCCTGGGTGTTATGACCTAGAAGCATATTGTATTATTTGCTCCTTTCTTATGGGCAGAATTGGCACACCTGATATATAGTTAACGGAATAATAGAAGTTATTGTTTGTTTAATAGTGATGGGTGAGGGTACAATTTGCATGTGCTTGCATGAAAGTGCTTTCTGTTCTTAAGAAGGATCATAAACTATGTATTATTTCATCATGTAAAAGGGGGTTAATACGATTTTGTTCAGAAATCATGTTTGCAATATTTTAATTTTCCCCCTATACCCACCGCAATTTTTGTAACATTTTTTAATTTGTTTTTGTTTTTTTGTTATTTTTATCTATGTAGAAAAATAGAGATTATGAATCTGGGAAATATAATTTTTGTACTTTAATTTTTCTTAAAGAAACACTCAATGCCCCTTCCCCCACCTTGCATACGTATCACCTGCCAGTTTTTTGTTTGTAATTGGTTATCCTGTTGTCAGTTCAATGGTGAAATATTAAAATGATACCCATCTTGTCCATTCCACAGAATAAGAGTAAACTGGAGAACAACATAGAGGGATGAGTCTGTGAAACACGTTTGAGGTTGTTATCTCGAATATGAATAAGAAAATCATGATCACCAACCATAAGGATGGCTACTTCATTAGATGTAGGCTCATTAAAACAGAACAAAATGTTCTTTACTTTAGTTTACTATAGATGTAAGGAATGCAGAAACACACACATGGCTGTGTGGTTAAGGAGTTTGTTTCCCAACCATATTGTCTTAGGTTCAGTCCCACTGCATGGCATCTTGAGCAAGTGCCTTCTTCGATAGCCATTCACCTTATATATAAGCATGGAAAAATACACATTAATATGATGCTGCTGGTAGTGATGATAAAGATAGAAATGAACATATTTATTGCTTTCTGCATTAAATATTTTGACATGATCTCAACAGTTTGGTTTATCCAGGGGAATTAATTTTCCTTTTTATTCCCGTATTTCCACTATGTTTTGATTATCTTCTAGCTTACACTTTCTAAATATTTGCATATCCTTTAACAAAGTATGAACTCAAAATCTTTATATCTAAGGCAAGGTTTCAGTGGTCTTATTTCCTCTGTTACAGTCATGGAGAGTATCTGAAAACGACTGGAAAATATTATGATCAACAAATACCACAGATAGAAAAGCAACATAAGTTATTATAACTCATGCAATTGTGATTTTAATTGCAATATTCTAAAACTATTGATTAGCTGCCTAATTCGAAGCCAATATGGAATTCAACTTGTTTTCATAGTACAAAGTGTAATTGACAATGAATTGCTTGCCATCTATTTGTGAGAATGTTACGACAGCAAAACTTTCTTCCAAAACCAATATTCTCACTATAGATATTTTAATCAGATTAGTTTCCCCTTAGGAATTTTACATCACTTTAGGTGTGAACTCATCCTAATTCCATAAAATTTCAATTTTCAGACTAGAATACCATGTCAAAATCGATCTCACATTATACAAGCAAGCATATACTTAATGTTACCTTCCATCTCTCATTCTGTTACATAATTTAAAGGAATATTAAACCCAAAATTAATCAAATAATTAGCAAATAAAAATATAAGGACATCATAAGGTCATTATTTTCATGTATTTTGCACTATTAACTTTCGTAGCCACTTATATCTAAAAGAAATTATGTTGCTATGTAACCTTGAATATGAGTGCATTTTGGTTTTTAAGTAACACACACTTCCTTGGCAGACTCCCAAGTATCTTCCGAACGAAATTGAAAAATCAATTTCATATTTTGCTTGATAATTATCGTGGTGGGAAAGGAATTGGACTTTCTAGCTTCAGTAGTTTCTGAGAAACCAGAATATATACTTAAGCAATCAATCAATTAAGCAAACAAGCTGAACACAAACTGAGGCACCTTATATATTGGTGGTTGGATATATTGCATGGTGGTGGGCAGTGGATACAATGATAGCAGCGTATAATATTATTCATAGAGTGTTAAATAACAATGAACTTTACTGGAAAAGTTTCTTTGAGAGTGAATATTAATTTTCATCATTATCAACTGCTGCTGCTAGAACTATATCATCATCCACAACTACAAGCATCTCTGCTACTACCAGCACCACCACAATTGTTACCATTATTATCATATTTATTCATCACTCACAAATCTTCAACACTATTTGAATAATATATTCATTAAACTATTTCTCTCTCTCAGACAAATATACACACCAACGTAAATAAATATTTATTTTTACCCATTTCCCAAACAAGGTAATCATATCGAAGAAATTTAATCTTCCATTAATTCCATTTCTTCTACATCAAAAAGTGTCCAGATTTTAAGAGTCTTTGATCTTTTCAAAAATGTAAAACATTATAATGATGGTAAGTCTCTAAAAAGACTGGGTTATGGAGGCACTTATAAATACTCATCCAGGGTAGGCTGCTCTAGCTGTAGTCAATCCCTTACCTAGCTGAACTCAGTATTACAAATTAGTAAAACACAACTCAATTAAGCAACATGTCTTAATCATACATCATGCCTCAACTGTAGGTGCAGGCATGGTTGTGTGGATAAGAAGCCTGCTTCCCGGTTATGTTGTCTTGTGTTCAGTCCCACTGTGTGGTACCTTGGTTAAGTGTCTTCTACACTAGCCCAGGGAGTAGATTTGGGGTAGACAAAAACTGAAAGAAGCTTGTCACATATGTGTGTGTGTGATCATCATCATCATCATCATCATCATTCTTTAACATCCATTTTCCATGTTGGCATGGGTTGGATAGTTTGACTGGAGCTGGCAAACAGGAGAGCCGCATTAGGTTCCAGTTTGATTTGGTTTGGTTTCTATGGCTGGATGCCCTTCATAACACTAACAACTTCACAATGTGTGCTGGGTGCCTTGAATGTGACACTAACATAAGTACTTCTTACATGGCACCAGTGCAGAGCTCTTGCAGGCTAATCCTCTTCATCAGGAGGAGTGACATTAAAGCTTCTGGTGTGGAGGACAGGTCTTCCTGAATACAGTATGGCACCAGATATATGTGTGTGTGTGTATATATATAGGAGAGTTCACGAAAAAATCAAAAGACGAAGACAGGTGGTGTAGAATACAAACAGATGTATTAGTATAACGCCCAGGAATAGAAGGGACACAGAAAAAAAAACAAGGAGAGAAATATATATATATATATATATGTATGTATATGCATGTGCATGCATATATGTGTATATGAGTGTTCACCTTGTCTTGACATCATGTGATTGTTGTAAACAAGTATCACTACCACGCAAGCAATATTGTTCATTTCCAATTTTCTATTAAAGACATATCTGGCCATGGAAAATATCACCTTGATTGGAAACAGGTGAGGGTCAGTAACAAGATGAATGTAGATATAATGGAGATATTGTATGTAAATGGGTACATTCCAAAAAGGGGTTGCAATGGGAGCCAGCAACAGGGAAGTGAATTGTCAAAATATTGCAGAAGGCGAAGGGCTGATATTGGATTGCTGTAGAATAAGAAACATAAACTGAGCCTATGCAGTCACTAGAGAATATGTAGTAATGAATTACTTGAAAAAATAAGACATAATGGCATACTACATGGTTGGTGGAAATAATTGGAGAATATGCTTTGATACTGAAGTACATGCAATAAACTGCTTCGTCGGTGCAGTCTTCAGGTTTGTTGGTATTATGCCAAAATGGGATCTGTCTTCACCATTCAAAAAGAGCAGTGGATATTGGGGTGCATCATAGGACGTAGTAATCCCTACAAAACCTCTTGGTAAACAATATTCTATGTTTTTCCTTGTGGAACAAATGCAAATAGAATTTTTTAGCTTCCCACTTTAGAGTAGTCAACATTTAATTACTCATGTGAGAGGCATGACTCTTCCAAGTGAAGTTCTACCACAGACAGTGTTTGAGCCTGGGATTTATTGATAGACATTGCAAAGCTGATACACATAGGAAATTGCACTCTTCTGAATGAAAAAGGAATTTCTGCTCTCACTGGAATGAGAATAATTCTGGGTGTGAAAACATCTTCACCTTTTCCACATTCAGAGAGAATAGTGGTCTCAATAACATGTGGCATCATCTTCTTTACCACCAGATGTGTCCCATTGCAGAGTGTTAGTGGATCCAAATTCAAGCTGTAATTACTGTCAAAGGCAATCCTACCCCATATTAAAATAGATTTGCTTGAAATTTTAAGGTGTTTCCATTATTTTGTCCAACCCCTGTATTGCAGCAGCTGCTCATTAATTTTACTTACATTGCTATTTTTTGGAATCAGTATTGTTCTTTCACACAGCCACTGGGGATTGTGATAATGTTTTGACCAATGGATGTAAAGGAGACCAATCAATTTCTGAAAGCTACTTTGCAAAAAGTTACCTCCTTTCTTCATGTAACCAAGGAAAGGGTATTTTCTGCTCCCAGAGGGCTTGTTACTCATTATGTGAAAAATTTCAAGAGTCTAAAACCATCTCTGGAATATAAGTAATGTGTGTTCCCAGTTTGGAGAAAATCAGTTGTGAACTTTAGAAGTTATGCAGGTTTACACACACACAATCTCACTTTTATGTATATATAGATGATAGACTAAAATAACTAGAAAACTTTGTGATATGTGATTTTAATTATCAAATTACACCGATTTAATTGTATTTTGATAATTCAAATCAAGTCTGATGAAGTGGTTTGGTTATTTTACTATATTATGTAATCTATTAAAAAAATCTAAAAGGCTATTCTCATGGAAACATTATGGAATTGAAAAGTTGACTCCTTTTTGTTAATTTAATTATTATGCTAACTTAAAAGCTGCACTCTGTACAGACTTTTAAGCTAGCTCCTGCGAAGGGCTAAATGGGGTTGCAGCCCAAAACTAAAGAGAGAGAAAATAATAAACCATTTATTGGTACCCTACCAATATGGTATTACAATAAATTCAGTTTAAATGAAAAACTTTTAAGTCACAAATTTTGATACAAACACAACTCATTACCAGTTAGGGACTCAAAAACATGATCTTGCAATCATGAATACAACGTCCTGGTCGATAGATAAATAGATAGACAGAATGGTAAACAGTTAGATAGACTGACAGAGTGATAGATAGATTGATAGAGAGATAGGAAGACAGAGGTACATAGAGATGGATAGACAGAGACAGATAGACAGACAGTTAGATAGACAAAGAAGTATATAGAGACAGATAGATAGATAGATAGATAGATAGACAGACAAAGAGGTAGATAGATAGATAGACAGATAGATAGATAGAGAAAGAAGCACATAGAGATAGATAGAATATAAAGCAGGACAAAGAGGGCTGAGACTCAGTTGGAGGTAAACAAGTGGGATTAAGTAATTTGTCTACGAATAGATTTGCTTGCTCAAGGTTGATGTAGGATCCAAATAATGATAATATTTCCATAGTTTCTATGTTTCAGTCTTACAAAGACACCCCCCACTACCTTGTTCAGTTTGTTTCACTCATTGTTTGTTCACTCAGTTTGTTTCACTCATTCACACTACAGATGTATATTACACAAATAGAGGTTGGTCTTACATTGACTGATACTTTTGGTATAGATTTACATTACCTGTTTAATTTAAACAACATCTAAATCAATAAATAAAAGCAAATATCTCCTGCACCATGGCCAGTGTCATGTTCCAGGTTCATTAAGTGGCTGAGGGTCGGAAATAATGCTTTGCAGTATTTGTTTCAGCACTTTATGTTCTGAGCTCAAATTCCGCCTTGGTTAAATTTGCCTTTTCATTCATATGGAGATCAGCAAAATAAAGTGGTAGACTAGTACTGAGGTTGATGGAATATACTAAACACTCCCCTCAAAACTGCTGGTCATGTGCTTAAATCAGAAGCCATTATGATAATAAACTCCACTTCTGAATCATCGTCGTTTAGTGTCTGTTTTCCATGCTGGCATGGGTTCGACAGTTTAACTGAAACTGGTTAAGCCAGAGAGCTTCACCAGGCTCTAGTCTGTTCCAGCCTTGGTTTCTATGGCTGGATGCCCTTCCTAATGCCAAGCACTCTACAAGAGTGCCATTTGCATATAATCTGTGTAAGTAACTGTTATGTGTCACCAGAACAGGTGCCTTTAACGAGTCAACAGCAAGGGTAACTTTTATGTGTCACTGGCACTAACCACAACTACGATTTTACTTAGCTTAACATGTATTCTCAAGCACAGCAAATCGCCAAAAGTCTTGGTTACTAGTCATTGCCTCCATGAGACTCAATATCTGAAGATCATAAATCACCAACTCATCTGTTTTCCTGGGTCTACCTCTTCCACAGATTCCCTCCACAGTTAGAGACTGGCACTTGTTTATGTAGCTATCCTTGACCATACATATCACATGGCTATACCAGCGTAGTCTTTACTCTTGTACCCTATATCTGATGTCACTTATACCCAATTTTTCTCCTAAGACACTCTCTATTGTACATGTACACTGACATTTCACACCTAGTGGAGCTTACTAGCTTCATTTTTTTCAGACCTTCACATGTCCGCTGTGGTCACAGCCCATGCTTCACTGCCATGTAGCATAGCTGTATGTACACAGGGTCATCCCATAAATAATGTGGTTTTTTATACTTCTTTTATTTTTCAAAATTAAGATAAACAAAATTCTTTTTAAATCTAAAATAAATTCTCTTTCATTTTCTACAATGCTCTTCCATCTATCTGGTAGACTTGCAAGGTCTCTCTTCCAAAATTCACTTGTCCGTGATGAAAATTACTTCTCCAGTACTGTTCTGACCACGTCTACAGAATTCATATTTTTCCCGTCCAAATGATTTTGAAGACTGCAGAATAAATGATAATCAGATGGGACAATGTCTGAAAAATATGGTGGGTGGGGCAGTGTTTCCCATTCAAACTGCTCCAGCCTTTGGAATGTCATCCTTGCTGAATGTGGCCAAGCATTATCCTGATGGAAGAACATCTTTTGTCTTGAAACCAAAGATGGTTGCTTTTCTTCTATCGCTAACTCAAGCAGCTCAAGCTGCTAATGGTAAATCTCCTTTGTTATCGTTTGGTTTGGGTTTAAAAGTTCAAAGTGGATTAAACCTTTCATATCCCACCAAACAGATAACAATACCTTACGTGGGTGAAGACCTTCTTTAGCCTGCAGTGGCAGTGTTTCTCCTTTCCCTACCCACTGTCTTTGGCACTTGACACTTTTATAGAGAACCTATTTCTCATCACCAGTCACTATTCAGTCCAGAAAAGGTTCATTCATGAGACGTGACAGTAAAGAAGAGGGCACATTCACTCTCTGTGTGTGATTAGATTCGGCAAGTTTGTGCAGAACCCATTACGCGTAATTTGCTGACTTTTCCAATGGCACACATGTGTCAATGAATAGTTGAATGACCAAATCCAAGCTTCTCTGCTAGTTCTTCAACAGTTATGATGGAATTTTCTTCCACCAGGATTTGCAGAACATTCTCATTGAGCTCTATCGATCTTCTAGACGAGACTCATCTTCTAGGTTGTAGTTTCTGGCTTGGAATTTCTGGAGCCACAGTAGACACTGGCTTAGACTTATTGTTTGATCCCCATACACTGCATTAATATTCCTTGCACTTTCTGTTGCATTGTTGCCTTTATTGAACTCATAAAGCAAAATATGCCAAATGCTGCTTTGTCACTTCCATTATAGTTTTGAAAAAATGACTGTTAAAATTGAACTGCACTCTTCAAATCTTGCACTAAGTATATGGACAAGGTAAAATTACTACCTGCTTTTGTAGCAAGTTGTTGCAGGTAGTTTATCCCCCCCCCCCACTGACTTTTATGGGATGATCCAATATAATCTGCCTTTCACTCTGAGGAAGAGACCCTTTGCTACCAACAAAGGTAGCAGTTCTCTGAGCATTCTTGTCAACTGCTGACTTGGTCACCAAGGTAACAGAAATGCTAATCTGTTGTACATAATAATTTCAGAAGACATAGCTTATATTTCTGGATAATAAATAGATGGAGGTATGTAGAATTAGATGTCCAGCATATAAACAAAACAAAAAAAAAATGCATTCAGAAACTTGAACTCAAGATCAGTTAGAAGTTCACATCAGTCGTTTCATATTTATATTTTATATTGCATATCCAAGGTATCATATTTAATATCCTTTTACAATAGTTCAAACCCTGTATTTAATGTCAGACAACATCTCTTTCTCTCTCTCTCTCTCTCTCACACACATACTACTACTTTCAGCTCAAGGGTTATGGCCATGCTGGGGCACCGTCAACTGGTATTGCTACTCCTTCATTAATCCTCATTTGGCATTTAGTGAATGAGTAAGTTTGAAACTGTTGCCCTTATTCCTGCTTTCTCCCATGAAGTTGTCTCATCTGGGATTCAGTAGGAAATCCAGTTTAGATTCGAAGACATCGACATCCATATCATGTAGGTCTGACAGATCCTTTGGGAGGATATTCAAGGGTTGTGGGCCTTGGAATCCCAAGCCATTGTAGTAGCTGGTCCTATATTTTGATGGCAGAAGAGGGATTTTAGGTACCATGCAATGGTGCTCAGCTCTGGTGTTTGTATAACTTCCCACACCAAAGTTCGGGACAAGTCCTTCCAGGATCTTCCAGATGTATACTGGAACATATCTTTCCAGCCTTCATTCCAGGGAAATGAAGTTTTAACCTTTTGAGCCTTTCCCAGTGGCTAATTTGTTACATTAGGGCTATCTTTTTTGTATAGCTTTGCTGGACTGCTTCAAGTTCTGTTATTAATTTCACACTGTGTTGACCACAGTTAGGAGCAACAGTCAAGATGGCTTAGGACAAATGTCCTCCAGAGGACCATCATCATTTCCTGCTACCTTGTTCCAAAAGTTCTAAAAATCCATCCAGTCATCAACCTAAATTTCATTGCCAACTTAGTAATATGAACATAGGAGGATGCAGCACTACTCACATTAATGCCCAGGTCATGCACTGATTCTGGAAGCGTAATGCCTACAGGTCCAGAATATTTTGTCTGCATTGCATTTAATTTTGCCAGCATCTTATTGCTGTCAGCCCACTTATATATTGTGTCTAACACCTGTTTCAGGAGCATGGCATAGTCAGGGTTTTGTATTACCTGTGAGACTTTTTTGCCATCTGCATAGCTTGTGAGAATGGCTGTGTGTGGATAAGGGCATATCTACGAGGACCACTAGAAACAGTAGTGGCTCCAAGACAAATGTCCTATGGGACACACTCAATTTACATTTCCTTGGAGGTGCCCCAGCTGGCTATTAGTACCTGATCTTTATCTTTCAGAAAGTCATGTAACCACTCTCCTGTTACTAAGCTGTAACAATCCTCTAATATCTAGGAAGAGTATTGATATCAGTGCAGATACCAAATATATGTATATGCATATACATATTAATCACCACTTAATGTCCATGCTACATACTGGCACGGGTAAGATGGTTTGATAGGACCTAAAACTAGAAGACTGAACTGAACTCCAGTGTCAGCTTTGGCATGATTTTTTTATGGGTGGATACCCTTCCTAACACCAACTACTTTACGACATGTACTGGGGGCATTTTTCATGGCACTAGATCGATGGATGGATGGATAAGCAGTCAGGTGGGTTTTAGGCAGGCAGGCAGGCAGGCAGACAGACAGATAGATGTTTAAAGAAGGAAACTCATAAAACTCATAGGACTAGAAACAAATGTGTTGAAAATTTCTTGTAGTAAGTCTACAGTAACTATAAGATTATGGTACTTAACTATTGACTAAGGCTATAGGTTTAAATCTTATGGTAGTCGTCACATAAGGAAAGGAACATAAACAGCTAGATACAGTTTGTGTAATTAGCAAATTATTAAACAAAATATAGAAAAAAAAGTTTCTATTCATATTTTACAGCTGTGTAGACAATTGTAGAAAAGGAATCTTGCTGTAAGATGAACTGTTCTATGCTATATATATATAAATCCTTATGTGGAAAAAAATGTAGCTAAGAAAGTAGGAGGTTAGACATTTTTGGAAACCATATGTATGAGCGAAAACTTTGTTCTGGACAACTGTTTAGCTTAAAGGAATATTGTTATCTAACAAACATTATTTCAGTTTCCTGATTAAATTATTGTTCCATGTTTGGCACATGATAAGAGAAGAATCTGAACTGTCATTAATTTATTCCACTAAGTCAATCAACTGTGATAAAAGTTACAGGATTTGCACGATCCAGAACATTTTGGATTCTCAGTTCCAGAATACCAATTTCATGGCTGTGAGTTCAACACCTGTTACAGTTAAGAGTATAATTTATTTTTCTGCTTGTTTCCTCTTGTGAACTTGACTTAAAGACTCTCTGATAATAGCAAAGTAATTAGTAGCAATAAAAGTTTCTAGGTGCCAGGGGGGAAAATATGGCTCACAGAGTTCACACATTAGAATCCAATTTTGTACAAGCCTTCCATTGTGATTGTCAAGGATATAAATTTGAGAACAGACTGAAGAGAGAGGCATAAATTAAATATTCTCTACACATTGTAAGTTCAGAAACCAGTTCCATTCCAAAGAATCTATAAATAAGAATGGCTGAAGGTGCACAGAAACATAAAACTAATACAACTGTTGTTGCTATTCCTGAAATATACAAATCCAATGCAAGCTTTTAACTATTATTCCTTTTGATGCCAACCCTCTTGAGATTACTCTTTGTTCTACGATAGAAAGTTCGTGCCTTAACCCTGTTGACACCAACCTGTTGGAGACAGCTCTTGGTTCTATGATATGAAGTTCCAGTTTTAAAATGATCTAAATTAAACCCTTCCATCGAAATTCCATGTTAATTTATGTTCTTAAAGTTATTTTACTAAATACTTTATTACTTTCAAAATAAACTGAAACAAAGTTTGTATAGTTCAGCAGAAATATAGTAAGAAATGGGTCAAAGTGATCTAAATAAAAACTTCTCATCAAAATTTTACATTAATTTATGTTCTGAATATCAGCTTAATGACAAAGTTGATTTACTAAATTCTTCATCATTTTAAAAATTAATTTAAAGGAAGGCAGTATCACAGAAATGTAGTGAAGAAACAGCTAGTTTAGTAACTATTAAGTTATACGGCAGCCACAAATGAATAGACCGATGATAAAAGCAATTTTAGCCATGTTCCTCCCATTTTTTTACAGGTGTCTAAATCTACATTGTTTCGTGTGTTTCCCTTACATAAGGATGATGCATAAAGTGATCCATAAAGTTCTGTTATTGGCTTCTAATTACACAAGTTGATGTGACTGACTAGCTAACCCTTTAGCATTTACATTGGTCATATTTAGCCAAAATATTGTTTCTTTTTTATGTTCAAGGTGGTCAGTTCCAACGTCATACCTGTGGAGGCACATGGCCTAGTGGTTAGAGCAGTAGATTTGCGGTCGAGGAATCACGGGTTTGAATCTCAGACCAGGCAATGTATGTGTTTATGACTGAAACACCTAAGCTCCACGCGGTTCTGGCAGAAGGTAATGGCGAACTTCTGCCTGACTCTTTCGCCACAACTTTCTCTCACTCTTTCTTCCTGCATCTAGCAGCTCACTTGCAACGGACCGGCTTCCTGTCCAGGTCGTGAACCTATAAGCCAAGGATACGGGAAACTGGCCCTTATGGCTTGAGAAGGAACAAACGTCATACCTATCCTACGATATCATTCAAAAATAAACAATCACATCATTGAATTTCGTTATTTCAATTAATTTTGAAAGTAATAAAACGCACCATTGAAATCTTAAAGTTATAAGATAATGCTTAATAAATTCAAAACTATGTGAATAAATAAGCATTACATTTAACAGAATAACGGGTTAAGAAGTTTACTTCACTGTCACACTTCTCACTGCATGTCATTGTGGGTAAAGGGCATTTACCTTAGCCCAAGTTTAGCCAGTCTGTATTGGTGAAAGTGGGGAGATGGAAACTTTTAGGAAGCCCATTCGATGGGCTGAACCTGTAATTTATTGAACCAGCTATGTCATACTTATAAAACAGCGTTTCTGCCCTAAATTTACATTGTTTCATGTGTTTCCCTTACATAAGGATGATGCATAAAGTGATCCATAAAGTTCTGTTATTGGCTTCTAATTACACAAGTTGATGTGGCTGACTAGCTAACCCTTTAGCATTTACACATTACATGTGTCTCTTATGTCAGATCGCTCTCAAACACTACTAGCAACATGTAACCCAGTACAACCTGTTGCATGGTTATGTGATTGGCGACTAAATTGGTAACCTCTCCAAGCTTGCTTGGTGAAGAGATTTATTGGACATCCTGTGGAATGCAAAACATAATAATTCAATGGAGAGGTCATTCAGTTGGTCAAACAACTGAATACTCATCATAAAAACCAACAAACATCGACTTTAGACAAGGAGGTAAAAATAGTAGGTATATCTGTTATTTTACTATGCCCTGACACCTAATCCCTGCCATTTCTTTTCTCTCTTTCCAGCAGGAGTGGTTATGTATCTCTGCTACAGCAAGATACCTGTTTCGGTCCCTCTATTATACTTTAACCTCACATCACCTGAAATAAAAGTACATCTCTCAATACTACACCTCTACTTAGTTGAGTAATGTCTTGTGAGTTACTTGGTGACCTCACTAGTGTTGGTGCTTGCTATGCAAAAAACACTCAGCACACTCTGTAAAGTGGTCAGTGTTAGGAAACACACCCGGCTGTGGAAACCATGCCAAAGCAAACACTAGAGGTCCAACACAGTCCTGCAGCTCATCAGATTCTGTGAACTGTCAATTCCATGCCAGCATGAAAGACAGATGTTAAACAATGATGACAATTACTCAATGATAATTACAACCCTTGTCATTTTAAGTTAACATCTTATTCTAGTTTATTCTTATCTTCATTTCACTACAGTCATCTAGCGGATTAGATTGAATTAAATATATCAGCCCCTACAAATTTGTAGCCTTGTGTTAATCTAGCAGACTTGTGAGCAAGTTAGATCACGTGCCTACCTTTTACTTGTTTTACTCATTGGAGTGTGATCGCTACCAGTGTTGCTTTACTGGCACTTGTGCCAGTGGCAAGTGGAAAAACATTCGAGCGAGGTCATTGCCAGTGCCACTGGACTGGCTCCTGTGCAGGTGGCACGTAAAAAACACCATTTGAGCATGGCCATCTCCAGTACTGCCTGACTGGCCCTCGTGCTGGTGGCACGTAAAAAAAGCACCCACTATACTCTCAGAGTGGTTGGCGTTAGGAAAGGCATCTAGCTGTAGAAACTTTGCCAGATCAGATTGGAGCCTGGTGCAGCCATCTGGTTCGCCAGTCCTCAGTCAAATCATCCAACCCATGCTAGCATGGAAAGCGGATGTTAAACAATGATGATCATGATGATGATGACTCATTAGAGTTGGGGGTACTATTTTGAAGAATTTTAGTTGAACTAATTGATCCCAGTACCCATTTTCTTTTTAAGCCTAGTACTTATTGCATTAGTCTCTTTTGCTGAACTGCTAAGTTATGGGGATGTAAACACACTGACACCAATTGTCAAGTGGTGGTGGATGGCACACACATATATAATATACAATGGGCTTCTTTCAGCTGAACTTTTGCCAAATCCACTCACAAGACTTTGGTAGGTCCAAGACTATAGTAGAAGACACTTGCCCAAAGTACCACACAGTAGGACTGAACCCAAAACCATGTGGTTGGGAAGCAGACTTCTTACCATACAGCCATGCTTGTGCCTAGTATCATTTCTTTAGGCTTTGCAATCTGGTTTCAAATTCTGCCAAGGTCAACTTAGTCTTTCATCAAGGTTGATAAATAAATACCAGTTGAACATGGGGGGGATGGGTGTCAATGTAATTGCTTTTCTCCTTCTCACCAAATTTCAGGTCTTAAGCCTATTGTAGAAAACAATTGATATTATTTTCCTGATGGACAAAGGCTGTGACCTAAAATCCCCGTGTCACTCATATCTTCACTGCATGTGTTGATTTGATTTGTAATAGATCATTAATGGCATCAGCCTCAATAGTCTCAGAGAGCCTGCAAGAATCATGAACTTTGTTCTGCAGGAAAGACATGCAAAGCTGGAATACGAGAGGGATGACATTCTGGGGAAGAAGGAACAAGTAGTTGAACATAACATGAGTGATGAAAGAAGGAGATACGAATGAGTCAAGAATGTATGAATGGAGTGGCATAAAATCAGCCAGTTCCAAAGAGTAGGGGATTCTAAAGGAGCATCAAAAAAGATAGAAAGAGCATGTCTGTTGGTCAGAGGTGGAAGAACAGCTTTATACTAAGCAGTCAAAAGGTCATTGTATGTAGTCCAAAATGTTTGAGGGTATAGTAGTAGCAATAGAAGCACTATACCAAATGCAGTGGTGTGAGGCAGTACTCAATTGAAGTTGAGTGCTGAAGTATTTTCTGAATCCAAAGAAAAGCCAGTCTCAGCTATGTTAAGGGTATCAGTGTGGGAGAAGTCTTCACAGATAACGTCTAACATTTATAGCAATTGAGAGGGTTCTAATTGTGCATACATTCATGAGGAGATTGAGAGGGTCATGGTGTTTTCTGAGGCCTCTCTTCATGGAATTGGAGCAGACTTAGTGTGAGATGACTAAGTTTGTTTGTAGATGGTTATTCAATGGTGGGGTTTGAAAGAATGTAGGGTGGCATCGTGTGTAGGGGTGAAGAGTAGTTCCATATGCAGGGGTGAAGGGTGATATCACCTGTAGGGGGTGAAAGATGGTATTATCGGTTGGGAGTGAAGGTGACATCTGAAGAGGTGAAGGGTTGTATCATCTGCAAGAATGAAGAGCAGTCCCATCTGTAGGGGTGAAAGGTGGTATCATCTGCAGAAGTAAAGGGTGGTAAAATCAGCAGAGGTAAAAGATGGTATCATTTACAGGGGTGAAGGGTAATACCATCTGCAGTGGTAGAAGGTGATATCATCTGACAACAGAAAAAGATACTCGAATAAGATGCTGCAGAGTGGAACTGAACCAAGAAACACTTGGGGATTAAAGTAAACTTCTTAACCACACAATTATGCTTATGTCTTTGTCTATTGCTGCATGATATTTGAACATCAGCAATAAGTCTTGAGGAAGGTTCAAGATGAAGTAAGAACAGTCATTGGTTATGTAATCTTAAGTTGTATGACAGGTATACTTTTTTTTTAGGTAATGCATTATCGTTTGAGGGAGTATATGCTACTATGCTGGTGGTTTCATGGCTTAGGTGTTTGCTTGATGTGTGAACAATGTTTATGGTTGTCATCTTTATAAAAATTGGGAGAAAATGAGTTAAGAAACTAAGTCACTGAATCCCATTGTCTAGATAGGACTCTGAAAACATTTTTATCAATTACATTTACACAGACTACTTTCCCTATAGAATTTCTCTCCATCTCTTTACATGGAATTTTCGAATGCGCAGTGTGTATAATACGGCTTACTACAGAAGAGGCATGTAGAAAGATTACAATATAAAATAAAACAAAAACAATGATTCTGTTTATCTTTCGAGTAAAGTGATGGTACATAAATTTCCCTGGAAGAGTTTAGTGAAACCAGATATTGTTGGGCATTATAGTATAATTTGAAATAATACTATGCTAATAAGATGTCTTTATTTGGAATTATCGGATAGACTACCTCAGAATAATTTTCATTCGGTTCCAACTGAATAAATATTATATCAAGTGAGGTCGATAAAAATAAGATATTGAAGACTTTTACGTTGTTCCAGTGCCACTTCAGTATAAATAAATTCCGATTTCCAGTTAATTATTATAAAGATTTGTTGATTTTGTTGATTTTTATGTCCGTGAAGTAGGAACACTTGTAACTTGTATAAATGTCTTGGCGGTGATGTAAATAAATGTTTGTCAACCTAATTGAAGTCCGGGTATCGATTTCTAACTAGAATATCTATCAGACGATGTGTGAATTAAGAATAGTTAGAAATGTAAGACTAAGAAAATATACACAAAGTAATGTTTATCAAGGGAGCTTGCCCATGTTTAGTCAGTTTTAGGCGCAAATGTTTGGTTAGTCAGTAACAGATATAGTTTGAAATAAAAAGTTGATATGGTTTCAGAAAAAAGATAAAATGATACAATCGTAATAATAATTTTAAAATAAATTGTGATAATATACCTGCATTGTGAACAAATCTCCGGAAGTAAACAAATGCAAGTGAAACTAAATGCAGCAGAGGAAATCAGCTGTACGAATTAAACACTTGTTTGTATCACAGACACATGGCCGGTCGGTGTCATAGAAGATTAGTTCCGTATGAATATTATACCATAAAAATCTGTCGTAAAATATTTTATATTATGTTTTATCTACATACAGTAAGAATAAAGTCTTAATAAATCGACTCAGTATATTACTGTTACTTCCTTGATTTGCCAGGAGAAGTGAAACGTAATGTTGGTCTCAGTATGAAACAAGAGAAACGTAATATGACGTAGTTTCGGTACTAATGGAGAATCTCTTTTGCACGTGTTTCAGTCATTGGACAGCCATTCTGGGGCACCACCGTAATGTGTTTTAGTCGAACAAATTGACCCAAGTACTTATGGATATTTTTTAAAGCCTGGTACTTATTCTATCGGTGCATTGTGTAGAACGACTAAGTTACGGGAACGTAAACAAACCAGCACCGGTTGTCAAGTGGTGGTGATGACCTATTTCTCTCTCTCTCTATATATATATATAGATGTGTGTGTGTATATATATATGTGTGTGTGTGTGTATATGCATGTATGTATATATGAATGTATGTATGTATATATCGCGGGCTTCTTTTAGTTTCTATCAATCAAATCCACTCACAAAGCTTTGAACAAAAGAATGAAAGTTATGTGTTGGAAATTATAATTTCGTTTACTTCTATGTTTCAGTATTGATGTACTACTCCTTTGGTTCCTATAATTACAGTAATGCTAATTATCCTTTCTATTAAAGGCACAAGGCCAGAAAATTTGGGGGTAGGGGTAGATCGATTACATCGACGTCAGTACTCAACTGGTACCTATTTTATTGGCCCCGAAAAGATAAACGGCATAGTCGACCTCAGTGGAATTTGAACTCAGAACGTGCAGACAGACAAAATACTGCTAAGCATTTTGCCTGGCATGCTAACAATTAAGCCAGCTTGCCGCCTTGTGGCTGTGTGATAAGAAGCTTGCTTCTCAGCCACAAGGTTCTGGGTTCAGGCCCATTAGGTGTCACCTTTCCAGCCAGCAAAACCATATTGGGCTGATATCATACCAATGTTGTTACCTATATCAGCCCTACATCGGAAATTGTGTCGGTTTGATTTTGGCCCAATCTCATTTTGCAACACAGCGCAACATCAGGCCAACATATTCCCTGATGTCGGGCCAATGTGAGATTTTGGTCTCTTACTTTGGGTCGACATCGGCCCAATGTCATCAAGGTGACATTGGTCCGATATGAAAATGAGGTTGGACTGATGTATGGTTTTTCAACTTGAGAAGTCTCAATATCGGCTGAAGCTGATTTTGTCAAATGCCTGATCTGGCTTTGAATTAATTCAAGGATGGTCTAATTAATGTACGATTAAACATTTATACAGGTTCGACATCAACCACACTTCATGTTCTTCATAGCATTGCACCAGATCCTTGGCATGAATTTCTCTGATTCCAGCCTCACCCACCCAGCGTTTGAAAATAAAATAATAATATTCTTTCAATTTACAGCCAATGACGACCACCCACTGCCAAACAGAAACAATATTAAATTTATTTTGAAGATGTAAATGTATGAGCATCAGTTTACATGGCATGTATATGGGAATATCTGAAAAATCATGTAAAAACCGCCAGAAAAAATTAAAAAATGAACATCTCATTTTTCTTTGCAAACATCAGTTATTTTATAAACTATAACTTTGAAAAATGACTATTTACAACACAACAAAAGTAAATCACAACATCTGAAAGTTAATCATCATTTAGTGTCCGCTTTCCATGCTAGCATGGGTTGGACGTTCAACTGGGGTCTGAGGCAGAAGGCGCACCAGAAGTCTGATCTGAAAATCTACAGCTGAATGCCCTTCCTAACGCCAACCACTCCGTGAGTGTAGTGGGTGCTTTTTACATGCCAGACGGGGCTGCAAACGGCCATACTTTAAACATACATATATACTTGTAACATGTGTACATCCACATGATCACAAAATCATGGTTTCAATTCACGACCAGCAGTGTGTATGTTCTTGAGCAAAAGATTTAATCTCGTCGTTCTACAATCACTTGGATATCGGATATGAAAATGAAAATGAAGACAAAATATACTGGCCAATATACACCGTAAAAGTAAGATATTTATTTAATTGGTGTTAATAGCTGTGGCTATTTATGACAAAGTTCAACAATCATTCATATCTGCACATAGAGACCGGTGAATAAGGAGTAACGGTATTCATTTTAGGGTTCGATTTTATGACTTGAAATTTGGGAGATTTGTTAAAAATAAATATATTTTAGATTGTGCAAAATTAGGAAAAACAAATTAATTGTGAGAGATATCATCAACAAAATTGTATTTGAAACCACATATAGGAGTATTATTTATTTACCTGGTGAATGAGTAATATGAATGGAAGACAAAACCATGTATGCAAAGCTATTCAGCCTATTGTTACCAGTGAATTGCTAAAATGGATTACCCTAAAAAAATTGAGGTAACCCGTAAATGGGTTATCTTAATTTTCAGTTTGTGCAGACCTGAGATCTGTGACAGATTCATTGTCAAGAGCCAACTTGTCCAAATTCTTTTTTATTCTTCTCTTTCAGCTACTATTTCTGTCACTGGCAGTCCGAAGCCATTCTCGAGTCACCAATTCAAACTCTACTTCTGTTGCAATTTTCACAGTCTTGTGAACAGCCCCTGAAATTAATTAATTATGTTACTTAAAAGTAGTTCTCAATGTGAGAATAACAAATGCACTCACATCCATTTACTCATGTACTATTCACAAAGACAAAAATCAACTAGCATAAATTACATGCATTTGACTAACTTTACAGTTGAAAACAGATACAAACTGAAAGCTTCACATTCATAAAATGTTCACTACTGTTTTATGTCAGAACCTACCGAAGCTAGTACAACTCCCACCACACCCAGTCTGGCTAAAACAGTATTCCAACTGAATATTAATATCATCATATACCCAACCCAGGGCCATTTTCAGTCCAATGACTGCAAATCAAAATTTAAAAATTCAGTCATTTTCAATACACTATGAGCAAAGGATAAAATATTTACTCAAATGTAAAGCAAAATGTAGAATAATAGCCTTTTTGTCAAACATCAAAAACAATTAACAGGGTTCCTGTAGGTTTTTAAAAAGAAAATTCAAGGGTTTTCAAGGTTTTTCAATGGTATTTTCAAGCTATATTCAAGGACCATCATGACCACTCCTCAAAAATTCAAGGGTTTCCAAGAACATCCTTCTGATGAAACAAAACTATTTACACTACTTAGGTTCTCAAATCATAATGTTTAAATATTACCCAATCTATTTCCATGTTTCCTTGGCAGTGATGGCTGCCTGTACAGGCAGACAACAGTGACATGGAAACATTGCAAATGACAGAGTGATAAATTTGGGTTGGCAAATATGAGCCCAGAAAGATATCCCATCATTATATTACATATGGTGCACAACGTCAATTTCAGCATCTAGGCTATTTTCTGATAAACAGTGACAACATACAAATAGGATCAAGTTTTGCAAATTGTTTATGCATATATGATGTCCATTTGCCAAATTGTTTATGCATATGATGCCATTGGTTGACTTACCTTATTCTACCAGTAAAACAGAAGTAGCAAACCACAGTACTTCTGTTAATTTCTGAAGTTCCTGCTGGGACCTTAATCAAATAATCTTTTCAATTAGACATCAGGTTGATGTACTTAAATATTTTTAATTATTATACTTTCAAAACAAACTGAATCTGCAGTTATGAGTACCAAGATGAACACATAATGATGGCTGTGAGTTTCTTTGGTGTGTGTGTGGGATATGAAAACACACACATGTGAAGAATGAAGAAAGCAATAGTCACATGTAAGTAGACAGATCAGTTAGAGAGGGACAGAGAGGTTATTAATGAACCAGCAGGTAAAACCATAAAAATGTAAAATGTACAACTTACCATGTTATTTTGAACTGCACCATCACTTAACTCAGCTTCCAAAGCCTCAAGATCCTCTTGACTCTGGCAAGGGAAATGAATTGTGTCACGGAGATTTCTTGTCTCCAAAATGGATGGTGAGGATGGAATATTTTGAATTAACTGCAGTATAGACTGCAGTATTTCCCTCTGCTGAGACTGTTCCTCTCGAATTTTTTCAATTGCTGATCCTGAACTGAATAGCTGATCCTGAACTGAAATAGAAGATAGAGAAAAAAAGGTAGAGTAGAGTTACGAAATACTTGCTGAGTATACCTTATGACATTAGTAGTTTACAGATATATTGAAAATAATACACAATCAATAATAATCTCATTTCACATTTGCTTTCTGGAATTGGAGAGATTGCTAAACCAACAATCAACTATCTATGGCCTTATATAAGGCCACAGATATAACACTAATATTTATTTGCCTTTTCTAGTTTGCCGTGATTAGGGATAGGGGTTTCATGTTTCAGAAATGGGAATTATGATACCTATTTAACAGGGAAGTGGCACCATGTTTCAATGCCCCGAGGTCCTCTAGAATGGTAAAAGACACCAAAGTTAATATTTCAGTATTATATTCCTCACACTAATACAAGCAAAATTCTTGTACCTCTTCACCCAAAAGAGAAAACGTCTGACTTGGAGACACTGTGGCTATCTGAAGCTAAAACTTATGATATCCTCATACAAATATCAACAGACCAGATTGACCAATTTATTGTTTTTAAGTAATCCTTTGAAACAAGATAAAATTCTTGAAAATGTGTTTTGTCTTTTGACTCTACTCTCATTTACCTGCCAGTTATTTCTTAAGCACTGTAATTATGTATCAGGGTAAAAGCATGCATTTCAAACATGACTCTCCATGGAATGACCACAAGAGCTGCTTTCAAACACAGAATATTTCATTTTTCTGTTTAGAAATAAATTTGAAACCACTTTCCACATACCTTAAAGTATACCAATGATATAATATTGACTTACCATACAACAACTGTTCAGATTTTTTCCCAACAAATTGGGAGGAGCTACATTTGCACTTCTTTCTTTTGGCATATTGTGGATGTCAGTTTGCTGTGGATATCTACTTGGCTCTGGAGAAGACAAGTGGGATCAAGATGCTCTCTCTTTTGAAAACTGACTGACAGGAGGTGGCTTTTGAAGCATCAGGCTTTCATACTCAGAATCGTCCTCATCATCTGAGAAAACTGCTGCCCTATGAAATGAAAAATAAACAGAGAATTACATGTATTTCCCCTTCACACAGTGAACAACATGGGTATTTGTTTGTCAATACATAACCTTAGAAGACATTGGAACTCATACAAATGTTTATAAACTTCAAACTTTCATACTGTTGTTATATTTTTGTATCCAAAGACAATGAAGTTAGAACTCCAATAGTGATTCTGATTTTGAGTATAGTTCAGGAGTGAATATTAACTAATAATTCTGATTTACATCAGCAGATGAAATGTGAATGCACCCTAGACAGCATTTACTAACAAATACAAGAGAAATTATGAACTGTACCACGATTCTCTTTGTTTTGCTGCAGCCACATCTGATGAAGGAGATGATAAGTGATTGTTGACCGGTGATGCACGGTATAGCAGAAGACCCGACTCTTCCTATCGACACCATTCAGCTGTCATCCTCCATTCACATATTTGTCTAAGACAGTGCAGTGGAATTATCATGGGTGTAGGAAAGAAAAGTTGTGCCTGAAGGATCTGTAACAAGGAAGGTTCCTTTATGTGTTGGAACATAATCTATATGTTACATCAATAGGAAAGGAGTTCATGCTATGCAATTAATGGAAGCTTTCAGATGCAACAGCGTAATATAACATGTACTGAAAGTCTGTGTTACAAATTCAACATTTGGGTTAATTTTTACATATCAAATATGTATTCAGGTGCTGTGGTGTGTCTTCTTCGATCATTCCAGGTTGAATATGCAACACCTAACACCTCTCTGCACAGATCATAATCTCTTTATTAGTTATTTTCATTATTCTATCTATTTCATTACCTATGTAAACATAGTTTCGTCTTCTGTTATATTTTAAAAACGAACCTACGTTCCTTCACATGCATTTACTATCATCAACCTAGCTAAAACCAAAGTCTTAATATGTAGGAAGGCAGACAAACCACAAATCCCCTCAGGTAGATGGCCTTGCTCGATCTGTAGAAAATGTATAGGTAGAAAATCTATAAGATGTACCCCATGTAAGCTATGGACATATAAGATGTGCAACAATATCAAAGGAAGGCTAACTGTGGAAAATGCTCAGGAGCAATATACACTGAAAATGTGCAAAGAATAGCTTCTGTCACACTCCAGGGAGAAAAAACTAGTAGTTGATAGCTTCCGTTACCTAGGTGACCAAGTCAGTATCGAGGGTGGATGCTCTGAAAGTGTAGCTGCTAGAATAAGAATAGCCAGGGCAAAGTTCAGGGAGCTCCTACCTCTGCTGGTGACAAAGGGCTTCTTGCTCAGTATAAAAGGTAGACTGTATGACGCATGTGTAAGAACAGCCATGCTACATGGCAGTGAAACATGGACCGTGACTGCTGAGGAGATGTGTAAGCTTGTAAGGAATGAAGCCAGTATGCTCCGCTGGATGTGTAATGTCAGTGTGATACACAACAGAGTGTAAGCGTCCTGAGAGAAAAGTTGGACTTAAGAAGCATCAGATGTGGTGTGTAAGAGAGACGACTGTGCTGGTATGGTCATGTGTTGCGAATGGATGAGGACAGCTGTGTGAAAAAGTGTTACACCCTAGCAGTTGAGGGAACCTGTGGAAGAGGCAGACCGAAGAAGACCTGGTATGAGGTGGGGAAACACGACCTTCGAACATTGGGCCTTACAGAGGCATTGACCAGTGACCGAGACCTTTGGGGATATGCTGTAGCCTATGCTAGTGGTGTATAGCCAGCCCACTTATGAGTACCCTTCATTTATTGGACAATAAACTTAGCTTGCGAAAACCTGTCGAGGCAAGTGAAATCAAAATCCCTGACATAGCCGATGACAGTACCGCTTGATTGGTACTCGTGCCAGTGGAACGTTAAAAGCACCATCCGAGCATGATCGTTGTCAGGGCCGCTGGCTTGATCCTGTGCCGGTGGCACGTAAAAAGCACCATTCGAGTATGATTGTTGCCAGCGTCACCTTACTGGCACATGTGCCGGTGGCACGTGAAAAACAGCATTTGAGCGTGGTCGTTGCCAGTGCCGCCGGACTGGTTCTCGTGCGGGTGGAACGTACAATACACCTTTTGAGCGTGGTCGTTGCCAGAACCACCTGACTAGCCCTCGTGCCGGTGGCACGTAAAAGCACCCACTACACTCCCGGGGTGGTTGGCATTAGGAAGGGCATCCAGTTGTAGAAACTTTGCCAGATCAGACTGGAGCCTGGTGCAGCCTTCTGGCTCGCCAGTCCTCAGTCAAACCGTCCAATCCATGCCAGCATGGAAAGCGGACGTTAAACGACGACGATGATGATGAGGAAAACAGCTATTAAGAGAGTGTACGTCAACAGGACTTGAGACACTCTGAATATGGCGAGAGTGGAGAACGCCATATCGACTGTGACGTCTGCAAAATTGGCAGCCAATGTGACTGTCTTTATAGATTGTGTTCACAGAAAGTCTAGACAAACCGCCACACTATCACGTGAACAAAAGCCATTCATACATGATCGAATTGTGATTTCTATGTGGCAAAATGTAAGAATGAGTTCAATGCTATCAATCTTTTTTCTGAAAATCTAAATTTCCTCCAACGAAGTTCCTCGGCTATTTTACTTGTAGTCAAATGAGAGTCTACAGAAAGTATTATTGAATGATATCTGTAATAAAGGTGGTACAGCATGGTGAGTAGAAGATGTGATAGGGAAATAAGAGGATGTAGAATAGACGCTGTGATTGGGAGAACGATAGTGGGAGGGGGTCGTGAAGGCAACAAACGGTGAATGTGAGCACAAATTAATAGGTAAAGGAAGCGTGCATGCCTGTGCAGAAAGTTGGGTCTTCTGCTTTACCGTGTATCACCGGTTGACTGTTTCTTATCATCTCCTCCATCAGATGCGACATCTTGCGATCATTTTTCGCCACTTTCCTATTTCTTTTGTGGTCTTCCTCTTTCTTGCTAAATACTGAGTGCTCGAAGTGAATGGTACTTGTGAAAGACGAAGACCACAGAAGACATATGGGGAAAGTGGCGAAAAATGATCGCAAGATATCTGATGAAGAAGATGATGAGTGACTGTCGATCAGTATAGCAGAAGATCCGACCTTCTGTGCAAGCTTGCACTCTTCCTATTTCTTTACTACCCACAAGGGGCTAAACACAGAGAGGACAAACAAGGACAGACAAACGGATTAAGTCGATTATATCGACCCCAGTTCGTAACTGGTACTTAATTTATCGGCCCCGAAAGGATGAAAGGCAAAGTCGACCTCGGCGGAATTTGAACTCAAAACGTAACGGCAGAGGAAGTACCTATTTCTTTACTACCCACAAGGGGCTAAACACAGAAAGGACAAACAAGGACAGACAAACGGACTAAGTCGATTATATCGACCCCAGTTTGTAACTGGTACTTATTTAATCGACCCCGAAAGGATGAAAGGCAAAATCAACCTCGGCGGAATTTGAACTCAAAACGTAACGGCAGACGAAATACGGCTACGAGTTTCTCCCGGCGTGCTAACGATTCTGCCAGTTCGCCGCCTTGCATTCACTCTTCCTATTGACACTATTCAGCTGTAATCCTCCATTCACATATTTGTCTAAAACAGTGCAGTCTCCCTTACGCGCTACAGCTAATTCCTCTTATACCCAGTTTGTCTCTCAGTTCACTTATACTTTCTTGTTCATGCACAGGCTGCATGGCATATCCAGCAAAGCATACTCACTTCATTTCCTTCAAATCTTCGTATGTCTTTCGTATTCAAGGTCCACGTCTCGCTGCCATGTAATGTACAATGCTTATTTGCACACAAGCATACAAGCATCATGCAATCATCCCCAAATCTGCTCTTGATCTTGTAGATATGCCTTTTGTTGCTAGCAGAGATACTAGCTCTCTGAATATTCTCCAACCCTTTCATATTCTAGCTATTACAGTTTCAGTACATCGACTCCCGCCACTAATTTGGTCACTTAGGTAGCAGAAGTTAACTACTTCTAAGAAGCCGTCTGAGCATTTGGCAGGATCTGCGTATTACTCCAGTGTACCGTCTGCATCTAAAATCTTCCTTCTTTGTTAATTTATCGTTAATCCCTGTCACAACTTCTTTGTGTGTCCCTTGATTACACTGGGTACACTTTTTAGGATTTCTATCGACTGCTTTTCTTCAGATGAATATATCGGACAATGTGGTCCGGGATAGAATTCACTGTGATAAAAAAAAAAAAAATGATGGGATGGTCACAGCCGGAATATCTTTGACTATAAGTCTGCAAACTCAGAGATGACCAAGGAATAAGTAACAATAACAACTACTTGTATACCACGTATCTATTTATCTATCCCTCCTTTTTCTTTTCTCTTCTTGTGTGGACGAGGGAAAAAAGGAATAGTAAGAAACAAGAAATGGAAAGGCATGAGGTTGAACATTAGAGAGGGAATGAGAGAGAGAGAGAAAGGGGGGGAAGGAAAGAGGGATGGAGGAGAAAGAGATAGAGGAAGTGATGACTGGCATTCGCTCGATGCTTTGCACTAAAATAACATAAAAATAAGACAGAGAGAGTAAGGCGGTGAGCTGGAGGAATTGTTAGCACGCTGGGCTAAACGTATTATGGCGTTTTGTCCATCTTTACGTTCTGAGTTTGAATTCTGCCATGGTCGACTTTGTGTTTCATTCTTTTGGGGTTGAGCACTGGGGTCGATGTAATTGACTAACTCTCTACCCCGAAATTTCTGGACTTGTGCCCAAATTTGAAACCAATAAGATAGTAAAGGTGGAGAGGAGGGCCGTTGTCTTATGAAGCTGTCGTAAGAGAAATATTAAAGTGAGTGAGAGAGGAGCTTATGTGAGTGAGGCTTTTAACGCGAAAACCAAGAGACAGAGCAAATAAAATGTTCACGGAGTCCGAGACAGCTATAGTCCTTTCGCCTACGCCATCACATAGATGCACCCTTTTCATAAACATTATGCTATAAGCACAGTGCGCTGTATGGAATAGAGACCGTTACTTGGGAATTGCTACATACCAACAGATAAAGTATAAAAGACCTGGAAGATAAACAATGCTACAGCGGCCATTCATATTTGTCTGCAAGGATAAATGAGGTCAAAAGAGAAAAAGAAGACTATTATGGAATTATGCTCTATCAAAATTCAATTCACTAGTGGAAAGAAAGCAGATAATTAGATTCATTTGCGAGTTGTAAATATGTTATTTCTATGGGGAAACTAATTCCTGATTTCTTTTGTAAAGTTTTTTGTTAACCTTTTCATACTTCAATTATTTCTTTATACGAAAATATTGATAATCTCTAAATAATTCTTTCTACTGGAAATACAAGGCCTCAAATTTGGAGGGAGGGATTTAGTTGATTACATCGACTCCAGTGTGCAACTGGTACCAATTTAATCGACCCCGAAAGGATGTAAGGCAAAGTCGACTTCGGTGTAATTTGAACTCAGAACGTAACGACGGAAGGAATACTGCTTAGCAATTTGTCCAGCGTGCTAACGATTCTGTCAGCTCGCTGCCTCTATATAATCTCTAAAATAATTATAGTTAATATGAATATCTATTGGCTGGTTGCTTGGGTGGTTGGTTGGTTGGTTGCTATCTCCAGTCAAGTTTTACATTGCATGGAGGGTAGGAGAGCGAGAGTGAGAGGGAAATATAGTGTTTTATTGTTACAGGTGCTGGATGAGTGCACATAGGAAGTTTGGTGGTAGGCAATGAGTAAAAGAATGCTACTTCATATATACATAGTGAGAGAGAAAGACCCATGGAGACAGAGAATGAAGAGGAGGAAAAGGAAGAGAGCAAATGATAGAATAGTTGTGAGAGGATTTATACAAAAGACAAATTTGTTTTATTTAATTTTATTTTAAGGTAATAAATATTTTACTTTTGAAAATTAGTATTCACTTCGCCATTTTGAATATAGATAAAGGATAAAAAAATTATTAAGATCCTTCCCGAATCATATAAACTCATATATATATATATATAAATTCCTTCAAACAGTTCCGGACAAACCACCCACACTCGGATATGTCTCCTCAAACAATAACTCTCTGCTCGAATGGGCCTTGGTGCCCAAATCCTGAATTGAAAGACTTCGCCAGGTGGTGCTATTAAGTTAGACATGGCCTGGGCCAATACTGGCCAAAACCTTTCTAAGTTATTCTAAGTTATATATATAGTAAGAAAGTTATATATATAGTAGAAAACATATGATTTGGGAAGGATCTTAATACTTTTTTTTAATCCTTGGCGCAATGGCCCAGTGGTTAGGGCAGCGGACTCGCGGTCGTAGGATCGCGGTTTCGATTCCCAGACCGGGCATTGTGAGTGTTTATTGAACGAAAACACCTAAAAGCTCCACGACGCTCCGGCAGGGGATGGTGATCCCTGCTGTACTCTTTCACCACTCTTTCTTCTGTTGGCCTGCTCGCTTAGCCAGTGGGGTGGCGTCATTCAAAGGCTAAAACAATGCAAACGCATTGTGACCAGCGATGTGTAACAACATCTGATGGTCTGGTCGGTCACGTGATCACGTGATATATATATATTACCCACTAGACGGGACGCTGGTCCATGGTATTCCAGCTGAGAAGAGTGGTGCAATGCGAATGGTTTTGCTCAAGAATACAATGCATCACTTGGTCCAGGATTCGAAACCACAACTTACAATCTTGAGTCAAACTCTCTAACCACTAAGCCACATGCCTCCTCGATTTTGTACATAATCACCAAAAAATCTGTTTAAGGTTTAAATAATTATTGGGTTGTCCGGAAAGTTTGTGCCGATTTATAGTAGCTTACCTTTCGACTTATTTTAGAACATGGTTGAGTCCATAAAATATGATTTGACTATACTTCCATTTAGAGCACTGTTATTCAGGTCTCTGCAGAATAGTCTTAATGGTAAAAAATTCAATTTATTGACTTTTTTCTTTCCTGTAAAAACTAGCACAAACTTTCCGGACAACACAGTATAATTACTGTGTGGATGTCATAATTCCTAATATTACTCATAGTGGTAAAAGTATACTGCCAAAGTTACCCATCATATGAAGGATAACAAACACTCTAGTAGCAGCATAATATATGGTGTGTGGGAAATATGCAGAATTTTGAAAAAAAAACTGCCATTTCGAGAGGAAATTACAGAAGTTCTCACATGACATCTATAATAAATCGCATAAGCACATAGATGACATTTTACTTTGAGTGCTGTCATGTGTATTTTTTCAGTCAATCTGAAATTTTAACTCATAGACTAGTAGTTTGTGAACCATTTTCGGCCGGTTTCACAAAAACAAGTCATTGCAGATTCATCGTCATTACTTGCGTTATTATCACCTTATCAGAAACAGAAACTAGAATGTTATAGAGTAAATTAAGTATGCGAAAACTATTCCTGTATGACTGGTTTTGTTTTGAGTCATACATTTGATACTAGTTGTTTAGTCCTTTTTTGCGTTACTGAAGTTATGGTGGGCAGCATATTTTTATATCTCTCTGTTTCCATCTCCCCTAATTAAACATAACATTGGTGTAACCTCGACAGAACAGTTTCAACTGGTATAAATGCCAAAATGTTTTACTGGTTTGCCTCTGTTTTCCCTTTATCAGCTTGTACAATTTTAAATGTTTGTTCAACAAAAATACTAAAATATTTGGGTGCGTTTCTCCATAGCATCCCTACAACATAAATTTATCTAATTTATTAACTGATATTCATTTTCACAAGCACATTATATAATTTTTTCCTTAATTGATATTACATATTCTTAAAATCTAAAAATTTACATGTCTAAATTCTGTCCTATTTGAATCAGTATTCTCAAACAACGTGTTGTGTAATTATTATTACATTATTTTTTGTAATAGGGCCCTTCGGATTGTACATTTTTGTTGATATATCTACGCACTTACTTTTAATTTCCAACACACATCATAGTGCGACTGTAATTTGGTTATTAATATGTTATTAAATTAAAAGGAGGAAAAACCCCCGAAAAGTTGCAGAATTTTTAATGTGTATTGTTGAACTGGTGAAAATGTATTTAGATAGTGGTTGAATCAGGGTCGTGGAGCCATCTAAAGGATGACTCCTTCAGAAGGCTGTAATATCATTTGATAGGAACACGGTACAAAGAAATACATAGAACAAGGCTGTAACTTTAAATACCTTTAATGTCGACTTCACACACATATACACAGACACACACACCGACAGGCAGGCGAGATAAGGCGTCGGCGGGGATTTTGTCAGTGCTAGCGATGTGGCGAATGTCACTAGTGAACTGCAATATATTAGTCCAAATGTCTTGTTTCTCTGGGCGAGTACCAGTTCGTTTTCGCAAAGAGAGCGAAAGTTAGCGGTTTGTGGTCGGTGAAAATCGTGAAATCTCTGTCTTCGAGAAGATGAGAAAAATGCTTCACCGCTAGACAAATTGCTAAGAGTTCTTTATCAAACACACTGTATTTCAACTTGGCGTCTTTTAACAGGCGAGTAAAGAAGGCCAATGGCTGGCTTCGGCTGTTGACTGATTGCTCTAAAACTGCGGCAATGGCGGATGATGACGCGATGACAGTGAGTGTCAATTTTGCATCCGCAATAGTATGAGCGAGGAAGGATGCGTGAGCAAGGTCAGATTTGACAAATTCAAAAGCTTGGATGGATATGGATGTAGGAGATAGCGTTATGAGGAATCTTTTTTCGTTGATCTTTCAAGAGCTGGTTCAGGGGAAGCAACTTCTCCGCACAGTTAGGAATGAAACGACGATAATAATTAATTAAACCAATACATTTTCTCAGCTGTTTTAAGGAAATAGGAGACAAGAGTTTGATAGCTTCCAGTTTAGAGGGAAGCGGACGAATAACGTCGGCGTCATTGAGATGCCCCAAGAATTCCAAGTTGGTAGAGCCGAATAGACACTTAGCTGGATTGATCTTGACATCATAGGAACGTTGGCGCTTAAGTGTTGGAGGTGCTGGTGTGGAATACCACTGGCGATTAGAAGCCATCGACGTATACGAAAACAAAATGTCACCGCTGCTTGCGCCATCTAGCACGAGCTTGTTTAAATCCGCTGTCAAGGGAGGTAACTGCGCCTACACGTATTTCATGAAAGTATGAAGTTTTAACAGCAAAAATAATTTAACAATTGAAAAATGGGTCCATAAAAATAAGCAATCTTTTGTTTTTTAATCATCCTCTGCAACATTATTAAAAGTTTGTATAGAAAACGACAGTTCTAAAAAAATAAAGCAAAATGACGTTCGAGGGCTCCATTCATAAAAGAAAGAAGTGTGCAGACTCGTCGCCAGACTTTAGGGTTCTGGGATGATTCAGAATATTCTGGGTGGGCACAAATTTTTGATAATGCTGAAGTGGAGTTTCGAAATAAGTGTTGCACCTTCAGATTTACAGTGAGATTTATAGTGAGGGGGAAGTGTCATCCGTTGCACCCGATTAGCAACGAGCATGGATATGTGTTTAGAGAAAGACAAAACTATGCTAGTGTCTGTTGACGGTATTTTTGACAACATAATATTTTGACTCATATCTGTAGAGATTCTACCATATGCAAAAATTTACCAGCCATCACGTTTTCTTCCTCGCGTCATTAAGTTCCTGACTTTCAGACAGTTTCCCTACCAAGCTCTCTGTTCCTTCTCTTCTGATCTAGTCTTTATTACTGTGCTCTAGAGAAATTTGATTGGATAGATCTGTGATGACGTCAACAGTCGAAAATCCGGGATGTGCTTAATATAATTTTATTAGATTTTGTTGATGTCATTACTCAGTGCTCCTATTTGTGCTTATGAAAATTTTCTAATAGGAAAGATAACAGTCGGGGTTTAAACGAGAAAAGAGAGCTGCTACAAAGTCAATATTAGCCTTGAATAATCAAAATTGTAATGTTTTAAAACGGATATGACTTTCGTACGTTACATAAATAAGTAGAAAATCAAATTTTCTGTTGTGAAGGTATGTGGCTAAGTGGTTAGAATATTAGGCCTACTATTGTGAGATTGTAGTTTCGATTCCTAGACCGGCGATACATTCGTGTTCCTGAGTAAAGCACTTCATTTCACGCTGCTCCAGTCCAGTCAACAGGCAAAAATGAGTATTCCTGCGACAGACCAATGTACCAGCCGGTGGGGAGTATATACGCTTGGGAACCAGCCTCATGAGTCAATACGACAAGGGGGAAGGACCTTTATTTTTTCTTCTTTTGACTTACCGTTAATATTTCATCGCGCAGTCTCAGATGAAACCCTGTAAATATTCATGTGTCGGTGGAAAGTTGAGTGATTAGCTGATATACTTTGTTTTTTCTTTGGTGTTTAAAAATATGTTATATTAGAGTAATTGATGTAATAAAAGTTGTTGCGTTGATCCACCAGGTGCAGATTCAGCGGCATATAAATAAAACATAAAAAGAACATAATATTTAAATTGTGATTCAGAGATGAATTTACATAAGTGCAGATATACGATACAATAGATTTGAAAGCGTTAGAATCTACGTTTGCCAGGTTAATTACATAAAATATTAAATGTCTCCTGGGAACAAAGGAAAACGCCTTTTTTTTTCAAAAACTGTGTTTAACAAGATTATTAAATAGTTTAAAGAATTCCCAAGGATAGCAAGCAAAAGACGATGCTAATTTTTTTCTCTTCAAAATTTTATATTTTGTTCTATAATTTTATATTTTGTTACATGAGATTTACCTTATCATATTGATTCAAAATTACTTTTCAATTGATGCTGATGAAAGATGCTTCCAACAAAGAACAACGTTAAAACGGCAAACATTTGGTAGCCAGGGAAGAATATGTGCTTTCATTATTATTATTATTTGCCAGGTATATGATCGGTAACAATATTTCAGTTATCGTAGATCAAGTTGCAAGACAACAACTAAATTTATAGACGAGTATGCTATGGGGAAAAAGCAACAGGTTTGGGAAAAAATTTGGAGTAGGAAGTAAGCGTTTGGAGGTACCCTATTCGAAGACTTTAGCAACACATAATTAAGCAAATTCTCTAAGTTTGAAATAAACTACAATGATATATACGACACTACCTGCGTAGCAAGTAACTGTTAGAATATTTTTTACTTAATATTCACTGCACGGAGACAATTTATTTAGTGAGTTCAAAGATAAGATTTCTCATGGTATCCTAGCTTTGATTGCACCTAAATAAACAATATATCTTACACGCTTTCAATGAATTCCTAATTATTGTCTTTTGTGACTGTTGGCAAAAACAAAAATGTACCATCACAAATAGATGCTGACCTTCGGAACCGTATAAGTGAAAGCTAAGTGTCGTCGGGAGATGGATAGATGATGGCGAAAATTAAGAAGTTTTGAAAGATAAGAGAAATGAAAATAGGAGGAATGAAGACGATTATATTATATAGAAAGCAAGACAACACCTTTTCGTCACAGGACCTGTATTACACCAGAATCGAAAAGTTTCTAGAAAAATGGTAAAGGAGATTAGGGAAGGTATATTTCTGTTGACATCATATGATGATACAATCCTTTCAATCCATCTAATCCTTGTTTATAGAGTTACAAGATTTATTTAAGACACTAAACATTGCTTCTATCCGAAATGAATTTTGCTAAAAGAAAATACATTAATGGCCTTGGCACAGGTTCTTCGAGTGCTCAACTTCCGACATTTGAAAAACCTCTGTGAGAAGAACCACAGTTGTTTGACCGAGACTGAAGGCCACCTGAATGAAAACAGCCAATAAAATTTGCCAACGTTTACTGGTGTATCATGAAACGTCTGCTACGGCCAAACGAATATTATTTTGTAGCAAAACGATTAAAGACATGGATTCAGTAAAAATATCACGCTAGAAGGAGAACAAATTCTCCGGCTATACTTTATATAGAGCCAACATAAAAATAAATTGTACTTTAGCTGATGTAAATTTGTACCCAGAGTAACAAATACACAAAAGATTTCGGCAAATTCTGCCGAGGTCGACTTTGCTTTTTATCCTTTCGGGATCGATAAATTAAGTACAAGTGAAACACTGGGATCAATGTAATCGACTAGTCACCTCCCCACAAATTTCAGGCATTGTGCCTTTAGTAGAAAGTATTATTATTATTATTATTATTATTATTATTATATTATTATTATTATTATTATTATTATTATTATTATATTATTATTATTATTTTATTATTATTATTATTATTCAGTAGTTTTATTTTTATAGCGTGCTTTCACTTCACTACCGAGCGCAGCTCTGTGTGCCTTGGGTATGTGCTGTGATTTGTTGTGATGCTCTGATGGTTATTGTATGGAAAGTGTTCTGCGTAGGATGTGTGCAGTGCCTAGTAGTGCAATTTTCTGTATGTTATATGTGTTTGTAAGTCCCGGTGTTTTTGTTATGTATTTGTCTGAATATTTTTTTATCATGCCTAATGCACCTACTATGATAGGAATTGTTTCTGTTTTCAGATTCCACATTCTAGTTACCTCTATTTCCAGGTCTTTGTATTTTGAGAGTTTCTCCATTTCTTTTAGAGAAACGTTGTCATCTCCCGGTATTGATACATCAATTAGAAAGCATTTTTTTTCTTCATGATCTCTGACAACTATATCTGGTCTGTTGGCCTTAATTTCTCTATCTGTGTGTATCGGCATATCCCAGAGTATGGTTGCTTTCTCGTTTTCTGTGACCTTTTCTGGTGTGTGCCTATACCATCTTTTTTCTGTTGTTATTCCATAATGTTGGCATAGCTTCCAATGTATGTAGGTTCCAACTCTGTCATGTCTGTGAATATATTCCTTCTTAGCCAGGACTGGGCAGCTAGAGATAATATGATTTATTGTTTCTTGTCCATCTCCACATATTCTGCAGTTACTTGTAATATTTCTTTTCATTACATGTTTTTGGTAATTTCTGGTGGGGAGGCTTTGGTCTTGTGCTGCAATTAAAAATCCCTCTGTCTCTGCTTTGAGTCCTGAGCTTCTCAACCATTGCTGGGATTTTTCTTTGTCTATTTCTTTTGCGTTTAGTTTAGTGCAGTATTTACCATGAAGGGGCTTTTCTTGCCATCGTTTTATCATGGTTCGTTGCTGTTCTATTTTTAGTTTGGATTTCATTTGTTTTATAGCTTTTGTTGTTTCTTCATCATCATCTTCTTCTTCTTCTTCTTCGTGTTTATTAGGTGGTATGATTTCTTGTTTGTATTTGTCAGCTTCCTTAAATACTGAGAACAGTATTTTGTTTTGCTCGTGTTTTGCTGCTATCTGGATCAGTTTTCCTTCCTTCTGAAGTAGGTATTTTTGCAGTCCTATGGTGGTTATTTTATAGTAGTTTTCCAGCTGTATAAGGCCTCTACCACCTTCTATACGTTGTATATATAGTCTTTCTATGTCAGATTTTGGGTGATGCATCCTAGATCCTGTCATTATTTTTCTTGTTTTCCTATCTATTTTGGTCAGTTCATTTCGTGTCCAGTTAAGGATATTGTAGCTGTAACTTATAACTGGGACAGCTAAAGTGTTGATACCTATTATCTTGTTTTTAGCATTGAGCTCTGTTTTTAGTATTGATCTAACTCGTCTATAATATTCTTTTTTTATTTTCTCTTTCATTTGTGTGTGTTGTGTCTTATCTAGTTCATGGATTCCTAAGTATTTGTAAGTTTGGCTTTGGTCTAATTCTTTTATTTCATTGGTTTTATCTAGTGTGATGTTGTTACTCTTAACTAGTTTTCCTCTTTTCATGGTTACTTTGGCGCATTTTTCTAATCCA
Source organism: Octopus sinensis (assembly GCF_006345805.1). NCBI lineage: Eukaryota > Metazoa > Mollusca > Cephalopoda > Octopoda > Octopodidae > Octopus > Octopus sinensis. The sequence continues at coordinate 88,037,575 of NC_043000.1, forward strand.
AATTTCATATCTATTTCTTTGGTAAATCCATGAACTGTCTTTAATAGTGTTTCCAGCTGTTTGTCATTTGCAGCGTATAGTTTTAGGTCATCCATATATAAAAGGTGGCTGATCGTTTTGCCGTAACATTTATATCCGCATCCAGTTCTATTTAGCATATCAGATAGAGGTGACAGTGCCAAGCAGAAAAGGAGTGGAGAGAGCGTGTCTCCCTGGAATATTCCTCTTCTATTATTATTATTATTATTATTATTATTATTATTATTATTATTATTATTATTATTATAATAAAGGTGGCGAGCTGGCAAAATCGTTAGCACGCCGAGCGAAATGCTTGACGGTATTTCCTTCGTTTTCACTTTCTGAGTTAAAATTCCGTCGAGGTCGGATTTGCTTTTCATCCTTTCCGGGTCAATAAAATAAGTACCAGCTGATCAATGGGGTCGATATAATCAACTATCCCCATCCACCGAATTTCAGGCCTTGTGTCTTTAGCAGAAATGATTATTATTATTATTATTGTTGTTGTTGCTGTTGTCGTATATTTTTGTTGTTGTTGTTGCTGTTGTTGTTATTCTTATTATTACTATTATTATTATATTATTATTATTATTATTATTATTATTATTATTATTATTATTATTATTATTATTATTATTATTATTATTTTCATATACCCTCACAGATTAGACTCCTTACCTTATCGACATCACCAACATGTCTACGTACACACCATCACCAACACTCGTTCCAAGTTTAACTCCACGCTATTGTGAATATTCACCATGGTTAACAGCTCAGCTCTACCTGCGAGAATTTTCTGTACCAAAGCAACCTGCCAATGGATTGAAGCCACAACCTCTACACGCGTAGTAACCGCTCTCCTCTTTGCCACCAACTTCATTGATACACCGAACTAACTGCTATGGTGTGACTTACACCGAACTGGTAATTAACTTCATCTTGTCTGAACATTCGTTTGTATTCTGAGAGACTCATTTTCTATTTGTTCTCTATTGTTCTTCATTGTTCTGTACGCACTCACGAACACACAGACACACACTTATGTCGCACGCACTCAGACACACTCTGCTAACACACATTCACGCTCTTATCATGTACACATTGTGTAAATAAAGTCTTCTTCTCTCAAACATGAACGGTTGTGTCGTCCTCTTTATTCATTGTGGTACTCTTATTCTTTTATGCCATATATTTGGCCTCTTCTTTGTGGGGTGATCGTGCGGCGTTTAAAAGGAGACATTTCTGTCACCATCTCCTTTACGCAGGTCGTCTCTACAACCCTCTTAAGTATCTTAGCTGTCCCTAACAATACTGCTTTCTGGAGCTGTACTAAACTGGGTTTTATGCCTATTTCCTCTATCCATCTTTAGGGATAGTTCCCACTGTACCTATAACTACTGGGATACATTTTACCTTCACTTCCCATAGTCTCTGTATTGCAATAGCTAGGTCCTGGTGCTTTGCTAATTTTTCTATACCTCTTTTATAGCCGGTTTGGTTACTGCTTGTGTAACACTACTTTTATATGTTTCCTATTTGGAAATAGATAAAAAATATATTTTACTTTTGAAGTAGGAATATATATTGAAAAACACGTCACTTATAACTTACTTATAAGTGTTATCATTATACATAATTCCTGACTCTAGCTACATAAACACCATAGCAAGAAATATATACTCGCTAACGAACATTTTATGCGTGCATGTATGTTGAAGATAAATAAATTCGTGTTCTTTTAACCGCTATAAAAAAATACAGTTTCATAATTGCAAAAATAAATTTCATTAAGTTGAAGAATGTGAAGAAAGAGAAAATAATTCCTACATTAGTTTATTTATGTACATTTAGCATTTATAGTACAATTGGAAAGTAAAGTCATTTTGTCGTAGAGAGTTATGACTTAAAATTCACACTAGCTAATCTTTCATACTAACTACTAGAGTTCACAACAATTCAAATAAGTCTTGTTGGATTTTAGTCATAGACATGGCATAAAAATAACCAAAATCTCAAGGAGTGAGTGTCGTGGAGTTTAGTAACATTCAACGATCACTATTGTGAGTATCGTGGAGTTTGGTGACATCCTACGATCACCGAGTAATTCCCCCAAAATCAAGGTTTCATAACTGCTTATATCCGAATTCTAAGAACCGTATTTCGTGAAAGATTTCTTTAACGAGAGTTTAGAATTCGTATATGGGCAGTAATTTTAACCAATCGGATTACCAACAATTATGCTTGTTCGGGCAAACGACCATTACGTCATATTGCCGCCTTTTATTACTTGCTACATAAGCTCTTCACCAGAAAAATTGTTAATTTTGCGAAGAAAAAAAAGAATAATCATAATACATATATATTTCAATAGAATGTTTGAATTAATACTTTTAGCAAGTCAAATATACAAATTTATAAAGGATTTTATAATAAGAGATTCACAAATTTACAATGTTAAAGAAATGAAAATAACCGCTCATCACGGTTGTAAAATAACAACACCATTCTTGTAAAGTTTATCAAGTTGTTCAATCTAATTTCTCTGGAAAAAAATACAAATCTTTTATTTTTTATAAACAAAAAATTCAAGGAATATAAAAGTTCATGAGGAATATATTCAAACAAACTGAGAAAATCTTTTGGGAAAATGCACAATTCTACTACTTCTAGTCTTTTTTTTTTCGCTGGTTGGGGATTTCAAAATTGCCTTCTGGATCTTTTTCTCAACTTTAAGTTCACTGTTTTGTGAATTGTTCTGTTTCAAGTTATTTTGAAATGTGTTGCTCAAATCTTTGTTATTTTCATGGTATGAAGACTGATCGAAATAAACTTTTTTAACACTGTCTAAAATGTCAGTTTCCTTTTTACCGTGTATATCAAAGTCATAGTTTTATCTTTAATTAACTAAACTTTAAATGGTCCAATGTATTTATAATTCAGTGAATGATGACTGGTATTATTATGTGCAAATACATGAGTCCAAGAATTAATATCAGAAGGAACGAAACCTTTAATATTTTATAATTTACTTGTAAAAGAAGGAACACCAGAAAGAAATCTCTTGAGCAGGTTACATAATTGTTAATATCTTCATTAAAAGAATTGGTTTCTTCAAACATTTGACCAGGAAGAGTTACTGTTGTTCTGTACAAAAGTTCAGCAGGAGAATATTGTAAGCTTTCTTTAACAGCACTCCCGATTCCTAACAATGTCACTGGTAAAACTTCTAACCAACTGTCAGAATCAGAGTTAGTTCTTAATGAAGATTTCAAATGCATATGAAACCTTTCTATCATGCCATTAGATTGTGGATGATACGAAGTTGTACGAAATCTTTGAATACCCAACAATTTATTGAATTCTGCGAAAAGAATAGATTCAAATTTTCTTCCACGATCTGCCGTCAATATGTTGGGTATGTTGAATCTAGACATCCAATTGGTAAATAAAGTTCTTGATATAGTTACTTCTGATATGTCTTTGATTGGATAAGCTTCTGGCCATCGCGAAAAAGGATCTATGCATGTTAACAAATAAATATTACCTTCCACTGGAGGTAATGGTCCAAATATGTCAGTATTAATGTGTTGGAATCTGGCATGAGGATTTGCAAAAGTACCTAATGGTGCTTTAATGTGAAAATTTACTTTTGCTTTGTGGCACGGCATACACGATTGAACCCAAGAACGAATATCTTTATTCATACCAGGCCAAACAAAACGACTCGGTATTAATTTTAATGAAGCTCCAATACCAGAGTGAGATGATTTATGTAAGGTAGAAAAATAACTATTCTATGTCTTTCAGGCACAAATGGTCTAGAAAAACCAGTAGAAATATCACACCAAATATATGATTTACAAGAATGAATCGGCAATAATTTAAATTTCAAAGAAGTAGAACTGGAATCTTTATACAAAGAAAATTATTTATCAGTAGTTTGATCTTTAGACATTTCTTCTGAATTGATAGTACTTAATGAACGTAATGCATCAACATTCATTCGAGAAAGTGCATCAACTGCAGAATTGTCAACACCCTTGAAATACTGTATATCCACTGTAGACTGTAATATATAATCAAGGTGTCTAATTTCTCCGGGAGAATATTTTTCAGAAGAATTTTTTAGTGCACGTGTCAATGGATTATGGTCAGTAAATAATGTAAATGACCTACCTTCAAGATGTCTGAAGTATTTAATTGACAAGTAAGCTGCCAACAATTCTCTGCCGAAAACTCTGTATTTCGTTTTTAGTGTCTTAAAAGTTTTTGAAAAGAAAGATAATGGTTGCCAAGAACCACAATGAAAGTGATGTAAAACTCCACCGGTTCCAAGATCGGAAGCATCAACTACCAACGATAATTTTGCTTCAGGAACCGGATGGTTTAAGAGTGTTGTTTCACACAGTTTTTCTTTTATGCTTTAAAGTTATGGATTCATTTTTATTTTTCCTATTCTTTAATAATTCAGTCAAAGTAAATAGACTTTCTGTACAATGTGGAATAAAACGACTGTAGAAATGAATTAATCCTAAATATTCCCGGAACTTTCTTAAAGAATTTGGTATTGGAAATTTATTAATAGCTTCAACTTTTCCTGGCAGTGGACGAATTCCATCTTTATCAATGAGATGACCTAAAAAAGATATAGTCCGTTCACCGAAAACACACTTTGATGGATTTATTACTATACTGTATTTAGTTAGTCTATCGAAAATTTGTTTCAAGTGATTTTCATGAACTTCTGACGGACTAACAATAAAAAAATCGTCTATATAAGCAAATGCAAAAGGTAAATCTCTTGTTACTTCATCGATGAACCTCTGGAAAGTATTTGCTGTGTTCTTCAATCCAAAAGGCATACGAAGGAATTCATATAACCCAAATGGAGGTGTGATAGCTGTCTTTGGTATATCTTTTTCTTCAACAGGAATTTGGTTGTATGCTCTAACTAAATCTATCTTCGAAAAGATATTGCAACCACTCAACGAAGCAGCAAAATCATAAATGTTGGGGTTTGGATATTTATCTGGTTGTGTCTTCGTATTAAGTCGTCTAAAATCCCCGCATGGACGCCAGTCTGTGAGACTTTTTTTTTTTTTACCAAAACTAAAGTTGTTGACCAGTTACTGCAAGAAGGACGAAATATTCCGAGGTCTAAAATATAACGAAATTCGGCTTTAGCAATTTTTTATTTCTCTGAAGATAACCTTTGAGGTTTGGAAAAACTTGGTGGTCCATGGGTTATAATGTGATGAGTGACTGAATGAACTCATTTGGTGTCTAGAGCTATCGGTTTTGTAATTTCAGGGTAATTCTACAAAATCCTGTGATAGCGATTTTCGGAGGACGCCATAACATATAACGGACTAATTGTTTCATTCCTGCATCTCATGCCTTGAATGTCCAATGAAGTTACTGTGTCAATTAATTTTTGTTTCTTAACACCTACCATTAAATTGTAATGGGAAAGAAAATCTGCCCCCAATATCGGATAAGGCAAATCTGCTACAATGAAAATGCATTTATATTCTCTCCTTAAATGCAAATCGAGAATTAAATTAATTTCTCCAAATGTTTGGATGTCAGACTAATTAATTGCTCGTAGAGTCAAATAAGCAGGCTTAGGTTTCTTTTTCAAAAGTTGAGCAGGCCAAATGGAACAAGTCGCTCCTGTATCCACTAAGAATCTTTGTTTGGAGTTAGCGTCAAATATAAAGAATACGCGACATTTTATGCAGTTGTCCACATATTTTGTCGCGTCTAATCTGTGGCTGAAAAGTTTCCCGACCATTTTTGGTCAGAAAATCAAACGAGCATGGCTTAATACAAGTAAGATTTGTCACCGAACTTTGAATGGTACCAGCATATAGCGTTTCTTTGGGACGTTTTTGATCTTCTACATCTCGCATTATTTCTATAATAAAAGCGTTTATCTCTTCGTATCTGAAGAAGACTTTCGAGCTTGTCTTCATAATTTAAATAGTTTCTTGTAAGTTTCTTTCATCATCTGTAATTCTGAAGAAATAGATGGCAAAGCATTTACAGACTCTCTAGATGATAATTCCAATTGTTTGAGAGAATTTTGCTCTTTCACCGCTGACTGTAGTGTTTGAGCACTATGAGGTAACTTGCCAAAGAAAACTTTATTTAAATTCGTATAAGATTCTTCTATCTGTTGATTTCGGAGAAGTTCTTTCGTTCTACGAAGAAGTTGAGTAGGTTTTCTGTCACCTAGTTGTTCGTTATTGAACAGTTTAGCAAATTCTTTTTGCTTTGAATTGGAAGTCCTCTTTAGTATCTCTTCCTTTACGAAAGAATATGAAAATGGCTCAGTAGGATCTACTAATAAGTCCCTAGTTTCATTACTCAGAGGTGGTGGTAAGTTACTTAACATTATGTTATACTTTTGTGCCTCTGTTGTTATTCTGTTTGCTGCAAAACTTGCTTCTAATTGAGCAAACCAGATAAGGGTATATCCCGTCCAAGTAGGAGGTAAAACTGTCATAGAAGCTTGCATATATCCTATATCAATATAAGACATTTAAAACTCTTTAATATCTTCTTCCATTCAAATATATTATAATTTTCAAAAAGAAAATCTTGCTCTTAGTGAAATAATGCTTTCAAAAGCTAAGAAATATAATTTTAATTTGCTAGAAAGTGCAGTTAAACTTCTTATAAACTATTATTGTTCTTCAGCGTTCTTTTAACCTTCAACTTTTAATTTCAAATATTTCTGTTAATAAAATTTTGTGTAATGAAAGTGTCATCTATTTTCTATTGCAAATTTTATATATTTTTCACAAGTGTTAATACTTTTTATGATGTAGTGGTTTATCTACTTGATCACGTTGGGAGGTCACCACTTTTTATAGCCAGTTTGGTTACTGTTTGTGTAAAACACTACTTTTATATGTTTCCTATTTGGAAATAGATAATAAATATATTTTTACTTTTGAAGTAGGAATATATATTGATAAACACGTCACTTATAGCTTATTTATAAGTGTTATCATTATACATAAATCCTGACTCCAACTACATAAATGCCATAGCGAGAAATATATACTCTAAAACACTAACGGATATTTTATGCGTGCTACACCTCTCATTAATTTTTTCACTATTTGGGGCTGTAAAGTTAATTATCTGGCACTTTCTATTCTTTTTATCAACTACTACTACTAACTACTACTACTACTACTACTACTACTACTACTACTACTACTACTACTACTACTACTACCAAATCAGACCTAGTTTCTATTACTCTGTCAGTCTGAATGTTGAAGTCCCACAACATCATGTATTTCTTACATTTTAGTACTTTCTAGGTTCATGTTCATACCATTTACCAGCATGTTCAAATCCTAGCTTTTTACATAGCTCTCAGTGGATTACTCTCCCTAGATTGTCATGTCTTTACTTGTATTCTTTCTGTGCCAGCATGCTACATACACTTACTATATGAGCAATGCTTTCCTCTTTTGCTTTGCATAAACTATACTGGGAATCTACCTGGTTTTTGTCTATCTTGGTTTTAATTCTATTACTCCTTAATGCTTGATCTAGTGCAGCTACTAACAAACTTTCTGTCTCCCTCTTCAGCTTTCATTTCTGCAAGCATAACCATGTCTCACTACTATTATTTACTGAAACTCTCTTTGGGAATCTACCATGCAACGCCCTCTCCTGCCAATCAGAAAATTTCTGTTCTTTTTTCTGGTTAATTATTATTATTATTATCATTATTATTATTATTATTATTATTATTATTATTATTATTATTATTATTATTATTATTACTCTTTTACTCTTTTACTTGTTTCAGTCATTTGACTGCGGCCATGCTGGAGCACCACCTTTAATCGAGCAACTCGACCCCGGGACTTATTCTTTTGTAAGCCCAGTACTTATTCTATCCGTCTCTTTTGCCGAACCGCTAAGTAACGGGGACATAAACACACCAGCATATTATTATTATTATTATTATTATTATTATTATTATTATTATTATTATTGCCTTTGCACAGCTTCTAACGCTGGAGATGTACTACAGTGTCAGCTATTCACTACCAGTGAACTAAGGTAACACCTCTTATTTTTCGAGTACCTTCCGGAGTATTCGAGCGGTTCCA
>NC_043000.1:88048239-88150739 GCF_006345805.1 Octopus sinensis
CCGCCTGAAAATAAAACTGTTGGAAATTGAAAAATGTCTGCAACTCTCCCATGAAAAGGAAAGACAAAGAAGTATGGGCTATAGACAACATAAAATCTAACCCCAGAGCTTTCAACAGGTATGCCAAAGAAACAGCTACGGTGCACTGTATGATAGGGGCACCCCTTGAAAAGGATGGCACACTCACAGGAAAACCAATGAGGGTAAGTGAAATACTGAATGAGTAATTCAAGAGTGTTTTCACTCCACTCCTTGGGCATTTCCAAATCACCAATCCAACTGACTTCTTTACCACTGCAGATATAAAATCAGAGGCAGCGACGATAGATTACATCGATATAAAGGAAGACGATGTAATAAAGGCTATAGATGAAATGAAAACAGACTCAGCTACTGGCCCGATGGATTCCCGGCAATCCTTCTAAAAGTATGTAAGAGAGTCCTAGCAAGACCACTGCAGTTCCTCTTTCAGAGCTTCCTTGCAGCTGGCAAACTTCCAAGAAAACTGAAAGAAGGTAAAATATGCCCTATTCATAAAGGAGGTAGCAGAGCGGAGGTCAAGAACTACAGACCTATCTCTCTGACCTCACACATCAGCAAGGTCATGGAACGAATAGTCAGAAGGAAACTGATCACCTTCCTTGAAGAAAATGACTTGCTGCCTGACACCCAACATGGTTTCCGACCAGGAAGAAGCTGCTTAACTCAGCTCCTACAACACTATGACTGGGTACTGAAACGACTGCTCAACCACTCAAATGTCGAAGTGATATATCTCGACTTTGCAAAGGCCTTTGACAAAGTCGATCATGGAATGATATGTCACAAACTGCGTTATCTTAGCATAGTTGGAAAACTGGGAGAATGGCTTCATGACTTTCTGAAAGATAGAAGTCAGGTGGTAGTAGCCATTAACACGCAAATAGTGAGCGGTGTTCCGCAGGGCACTGTTTTGGGACCACTACTGTTCATAATGGCCCTATCAGACATGCCCTCAGCCACGCAGAGAGCCACGATCACAAGTTATGCAGATGATACAAAAGTTTCACAGGCAATACAAAACCCTGAGGACACTAAACGCCTGCAATGTGAGCTGGACAAAATATACAAGTGGGCTGAAAAGAATAGCATGCAGTTCAATGCTGAAAAGTTTCAAGCTTTATGCTATCAGCATGCAAAACTAAATGCAATACCCAATGAATACACTGGACCCGGAGGAATTGCAATCCCAGAGGCACAATCAGTGCGTGACCTGGGTATTTACATGAGTGATGACGCAACCTTTCGTGTACATGTTGCTAAATTGGCAATGAAATGTAGACGACTGGTCGGATGGATTCTTAGAACCTTTAGAACAAGAGAACAAGAAACCATGATGGTCCTCTGGAGGACACTTGTCCTAAGCCACTTTGACTATTGCTCTAAGATATGGTCACCATCCAGTGTCAAGTTGATCACACAACTTGAGGCGATCCAACGTAGCTACACGAAGAAGATAGCCTCTGTGCAGAATATAAGCTACTGCGAAAGACTCAAGAGATTAAAACTCTATTCCTTGGAGCGTAGGCGAGAGAGATATGCCATAATATACATCTGGAAGATCCTGGAAGGACTTGTCCCAAACTTTGGCATCGAGAGTTACATAAATGCCAGAACTGGGCGCCACTGCGTGGTGCCAAGGACTCCAAATTTGCCATCAAGATGTAGGACAAGATACTGTGATAGCCTGGGCTTCCGAGGCCCACAGCTCTTAAATATCCTCCCGAAGAACCTAAGAGACCTGCATGGGGTGGATGCAGATGTCTTTAAAATGAAACTGGATCTCTTCTTGTCAGGTATCCCAGATGAACCAACTTCACGGCAGGAGGTGCAGATGAGGGCAGCTGCATCGAACTCTCTCATGCACCAAATAGTAGTTGCTAAAAAGCATTCGTGAAGTAAAACCATGTAGCAACACCAAATGGCGGTGCCCCAGCATGGCCACAGCTCGTGAGCTGAAACTAGAATCAATCAATCAATCAATCAATCAATCATATCTTGTATTGTGTTTGTCGACTGGTTTTGCTTTCGATAATCATGACATTAAAATTTATTTAAATTCGTATTTTCTTAAGAAAAATTTTTGTCCATGATGTGTGTGGAGTTTATGAATGAGTCATTCAACAAGTAGAAAATCTAAGGGGAGGTAATTGATTATCGTTATTATTGTGGACAGGGGAAAGGATTGGTCATCATTCGGTGGAGGTTGGGTGAGAATATATATTTTCACAAAAATTCAATTATTTCCTCTGTTCACAATAATAACGATAATCAATTACCTTCCCTTAGATTTTTTTTACTTGTTGAATCATTCGTTCATAAACTCCTCATACAACATGGACAAAACATTTTTCTTAAAAAGATACGTATTTAAATAAATTTGAATGTCATGATTAGCAAAATCGAAACCGGTCGACAAACAGTGTATAAGATATATTAAAAATTTTCCTTCTTTCATTTCTTATATATATTACAACTCACCACGTGGCGATAATCGAAATTTCCCCCTTTCTGTTACTATATACATAATACATACATACATACATATATACATACATACATACATACATATATACATACATACATACATATATATATATATATATATATATATATATATATATGTGTGTGTGTGTGTGTGTGTGTGTGTGTACATATATCTGCACACACATACAGAATTAGCGATGAGCATATAGCAAAGGCATCAATAGATAACCACTGGATTCCCAGTTGAGCTTTTGCTCGACTCTTCTGTCCCACACTCTGTCTCCTCTCTGCCCCTTCCCTGCCTCTTCCTTGCCCCTTCCCTTCCTCCTCCCTACCTCCTCCCTGCCCAGATCTCAAATACTTTTCTGTATTCCAAGGATATTGATGCTATTTTTTTCCACTTAAATTCACAGATTATGAATGTTGTACTGAATTTGCTGTTTGCTCAGACATCAGCTCTGTATGGTGGAGCTTTCGAATCACTCTTCCTCTACATTGACTAACACTAACTGCTCTATTGCACTTCTTATACACTGACTTCGGTATTGATTTTCCTATACACTAACAAACTCACTACTCAATTGCTTGTATGTAATGTAAATTTGATCGAACGAATGAATGCTTCTGTTCATGGTCATTTTGCGTACTAGATATATCAAACAAATCTTCCTTAAATCACACTTTATTATCTTAAAAAATATGGACACATTTATACAGTAAGGAAAAATATATTGAGGTTTAAATAAAACGATGAGATGATAACGGAACAATTTTGATCATAGATTTACTCGATTTGGGCTGACGAAGGCTATTTTCTAAATATCAATGTTAGGTCTGCTGTCAGAGTTTACATTTAGTCGTATGCGACAGAAGCAGCTTTAGTTTTAAATCGCAATCCATGTATCATACTTAAAGCAAATACATCGTTGAAAGGCTTATTAAGCGTCATGCAACAGCATGTTTTAACTTTCATTTGGGCAGTTAAGCATTATAGCTTTAGAGGTTTATCGTTTCTAAGACCTGTCTGAGATTTTCAAAAACTACCCTGTCTAGTGAACCCAGGAAATGTTGATAGAGATACTGAAATCTAGAAGGTTCCTGCCCAATATTGGTTGATCAAGAGTCTTTTGAGACAACTATTTTGCGTGAAAGTTCTTACCTCATTCAGGAAAGTAGTTTTAGGATATTCTGGTGCTGCTAATGCGTTTCAAGTTTCAAAGACATGCATATACAGTATTTCAGATATTAATAGTGTATATGCACAGTGGCTCTTATTTTAGAGAAAGCGAGCACGATTAAAAGGATTTTCAATGAAACGAAATGGAAAGTTAATTCAAAAGATTCTTGAGGGGATTTTACGAAATGGCTGCTTAACAGATTAGTGTAATGTTATAAGTAATAACGTGATATTTCACTGGATAGCACCTTGATAAAGAGCAGAACTGGTGGAATCTTAATATTTGGTTGCTGTTTCCAGCCGTGGTAGATCCTAATATTGGTTTTTCATTTTAGCACAAAGCCAGTAATTTTAGGGGAGTAGGTGTAAGTTGATTACATCGACCCCAATGCTTGACTAGTACTTCTTTTATCGACCCCGTAAGGATGAAAGGCAAAGTAGACCTCAGTGGAATTTGAACTCAGAGCTCTAGGAAAACAAAATGCCACTAAACACGTAGCCCAGTTTGCTAAAGATTCTGCTCATTCGCCGCTCTGTGGAAGATCCTAATACTGAAATCGATTTAAGATTGTGCTAATATAGTCATATAGATATCTGAAATTGACATGATGTGAGAACTGACACTGCATTGAGCATAAAAGACTTAAAATGTATCTCAAAAAGTATAAAATATAAAAAAAACAAATGCCAGAGTTTTTAATACCGTTTGCCGAGTAAGAAAAAAATATATCTAATGATCACCTTATGGCAACATTTAGCATAAAGCCTTCAGAATTATTCAATTTCTGTTTAAACCGAGTCAACGAAGTTGACATAGAGATTCAAAGTAGCAGGAAATCAATAAATGACACCAGGAGATAACCAAGAAAACTTGGCGTGTTTAATATTCATAGAAAAGAAGGCCGACGTTGTGATAAAAGAAAGCTCTGAATAATTATGTCGTTGTCAAAGAGTTTTGAGCGGTTTTCGTGTCAAAAGAAAATGTAATTTAGAGAACTCACTTCATTAAAATGATAGAATTTATATCTGAAACTTTTGCTTTCATTTATCACCAAACTGTATCAAGTTGTGTGAAAATATGAATACAGAGATTTATTAAAGACTGTAGTTGTTGGAGTAAGAGATATGTTTGAAATAACGTTATTAGATAATGATCTTACTTTATCATAATCTTCTAAAGGACAATAATTAGACGTGGAGGGTAAAAATGGTGAATGGTATTGGTGCTGAAGTTGTGTGGCTGAAGTCGTTAAGAAACAAAGCAGCAAATATTTAACAACAGAAGTTGTCTGACTATGCATAGTCTAAGCTAATCTGGTGAGTTAAACTAGAAGAATTTAGATCCATTCTCAATGAATGAAAAAAAAAAACGCCACATTCACTCTCCTAATGTGCAGCAAAATCTAGAATGTTGTGAATAAGATAAAAGAGGACACTAAGATATGTAAGATGATTTGGAAAAACTTTGGTTAAATTCCCCGGTGCAAGGTACGACAAATAGTCATCGATAATAGCTTTACTTGTTCAGTTAATGTTGGTTTCATATTTTGGCACAAGGCCTGCAGCTTTGCGAGAGAGGATAAGTGCTCAAATGGTAACTATTTTACCCATCCCGAAAAGATAAAGGGTATAGTCGACGTTGGCAGAATTAGAATGCAGGAAGTAAAGATGGACGAAATGGTGCTGTGCATTTGACCCGACGTGCTAACTATTCTGCTAGCTCACCGCTTTTTGTTCAGTTCACATCGAAAACTGAAACGATTTCATTAAACATACCGATAACTCAATATATGTAATAAATCGTTTATAATCATGAGTTCATCATAATCATTCAGAAAGCGTGTTTAAATAATTTATTGTGGTGGTTGCTTCAATTTCTAATACAATGCTGCCCGGTGGCGGAAATTAAGGAAACTTGATTAAATTTTCTTGCATTTTCCTGCGTTTTAAATTCAAATCCTATCAGGATCGATTTTACTTTTCACCCACACACCACAGCGTAGTTTAGAAATTAAAAGCCAGTCAAATATGATTAAATATAGAGTGTAACATGGTTCTAATCTTTTGAAAGTGCCTGCAGCTACCTTTCTTCACATAACAATAACATCCAATTTGAAGATACTTTCCAAAGCAATGATAAATGGGTACCTATCTATTTAAGATTATATTTAGATGTCTCAAAAAATAAATTACTTACATTGATGGCTAAGTTTGTAAAGTAATTTTGGATGAATTTCTTCACTTCGAAGTTGGTGCTCTAGGTGTAGTTATTGAGACATAATTAAAAAAAATATCCTTCCTTGAAAAGTTTTAAAGTAGAAACAAGACAGTCTAACTTTCAAGACAATTATCAGAAAGATTAGAAGCTTAGGTCTTTTATAGATTGTTAAGGGGTAAATACATATTTCTTTAATCACTTTTAAGACGGCCTTTTTTTTTATTACCGTTGTCTAATAATAATACAGACTGCAAACACAGAAGTTAGTTTGACGTGTATTTTTCAAACAATGAATCTCAGCCAGCGAAGAGATCTCTAAAATTGGAACCCACCCTGTTAGAAATATTAATCAAATCTTACAAACACTGGAAAGGTCGTTTATATTAAGAGGAGCGGGCCCAAGACAGTCCCATGTAGCACGCCACTGGTGACTTTGTTGGACTTGAGTGAACTCCATCGCCAGGAAATACTCAATCCATGTAGAAGTTTTCCACGATTCCAACATTTGCCAATTTTGAGAGTAAGATATTATAGTCAACTCTGTCGAACGCTTTACTGAAGTCAAAATATATGACACCAGAGTTCAAACCTGTTTCCAAGGCTTTAAGTATATAATCGATGTGGTGTAAGAACTGTCTTAGACAATCCCTGCCACAGTAAAAGCCATGCTGATTCGAATTTAGGAGTTTGTGGATCTCTAGGAAACCAGCTATCTTTGATCTTATCACTCTTTCAAACACTTTAATGATATGGGAGGTGAGTGAGATTGGGTGATAGTTGACTGCGAGGGATCTGTTTCCCTGTTTCAAAACCGGGATGACAGACAGGGATAGGAGCTGTTTCGGTATATAACCAGAGTATAAAGAATTTCTCCAGAGGTAGGTCAGAGGGACTGCAAGTTGGTATCTACATTCCTTCAGGAGACAAGTGGGGAACCTATCAGGGCCTACAGCAGAATAGTATTTGACTTCAATTATTGCTGCTATGATGTCTGAGGCAGTGAAGGTTATGTCCGAGATTTTATGTTGGGAATCAACTTCGTTCGCTTCCCTTACGTCAATATCAGTGGGATCACTAAAGACAGAGCAGTATTGTTTCTTCAGTACTTCTACCATTTCTTTAGCATCGTGTTGGGGAATGCCGTTATCATCGATCGATGGACCAATGGGAGAGACAGCGGTCCTATGCTTATTGGCATATGAATAGAACACTTTTGGGTTCTGTTTGATTTTTTGATTACCCACTGTTCATCTGCAACTCTTTGGTTTTCATGTCGGTCCGCAGATGAAGTTTTTCCAACTCCAGCCTTTTCATTGTTGTTGAATGTGGATGCTGTATGTGGGAATATTTTAATTGGTTGATTTTTTTTATCAAGTCTTTTGATGTGACTAATGAGTGCTTTTTCTCTTTAGGGAGTCGGTTCCTGTTTATGTTAGTGGATTTCGTAGTAGCGCATTTTGAGCATGTATAGGTGACAATGTTCTCAGAATGCTGCCATGCGATCTCAATGTGAGTGGAACTGAAAGTGAAGGACCAATCGATGAAGGACAGCTCCTTTCTAATTGCTCCACAGTCCGCTTTTTGGAAGAGGAAACGGTACAATGAAAATTTAGTCAGATCGAATGAAAATTAAAATTAAAATGTTTAGAAAATGCGATAAAAGAAGTTACCTGAAGGTAAACATATAAAGTAGACGATTTCCTGTTTCAACTTTCACAAAAATTCCTTTTTCGTCTTCGCCCACTTTTCATGCTTGTGATGATGCTAATTAAGATAAGTCTTACGAGGATCTTAAATAAACAAAAATAAAAACAGAAAAAGACACAGAAATAATGCAATCATTTTATGTATCGATGATGTGTGATCGCTTAAATATTTCGGTGCGAAGGAATATATTTGGCTGGCTTTGAAGGGAATAAGAAATATTGACAATTATTGATCTTTCAAACAGCATTGTTAAGAAAGGTAAAGAAAACTTAAGTTATTAAAGGTACATTTGATGTTCTGCCATTCTTAGTCATACACGAAAACTTAAAGCTCACCAATTAATTGAAAACAAAAATGAAAAAAGACAACAAAAATGCATTCTGTGATCATGAGAGAGCAAAAGAAAACAAAAAATCAAATTGTTGGTCGTATCCATAATTGAACATGGAATTGGTAGTGTGCAAGTAAATAGAATTCACAGGACAAGCCAAGAATATTACAAGAAAAAATGTGTAACGGGTTTAGATACCCAACTCAAGGTCAAATTCTGACGTTAAAATGCTTCCTGTAAACTTGTTGAAGGACAGCTTAAAAGACAAGTTTTCTGGGTCACCCGTTGGACATCAGCTAAGGAGAGGATTTCCAGAGTACACGCATTGAACATAATCTCTTTCTGGTGAAGAACTACGCTCAAAATGTTACACTCTCTTTTTTTCCATCTTAAATTTTCTGTGTGCGTCAATGTAATATATTCACTATGTACATCCTCTTGCCTTACGTTGGTTTCCCTGTTTTTATGTTTGATTTGCCTATATTATATATATATATATATATATATATATATATATATATATATATATATATATATATATATATATATATATATTTATATATATATATTACACACACACATATAAAGGAGACAACTTCTGCAACCGTATTGACATTTGTTTCCCCATCACTAACCAGAAGCAGATTTGCCCAATAGTATTTCAGCAACAAGTTCTCCTCCCCAAGCAACCCCATGGAAACCTATATAACCAATTTATTCACATTACGTTATCTAACATATAATTTAATAAAAATATCGTTATATTTGGGGACATTGTTATATTTGGGCATTTTCTTGTTTACTGTTTTTGCCAATAAACACACGCATTATTTATTTGATTTTCACTTTAGCTTTATTATCAGAGTTCTTTCGTCACTCATTCAGTGACTGCTTCAGTGACTTTCTGTTCTTCGTTTTTCCACTCCTCTTTAGTCTTGTCTATTCCATTTTGTCTTTCTGTGGTATTAAGACAAAATGGAATAGACAAGGAAAGACCAAAGAGGAATAGAGACTCGAGGATCAAAAAGTCACAGAAGAGGTCACTGAATGTGTAACGATAGAATTCTGATAATAAAACTAAATTGAAAATCAAATAAATAGTGCGTGTGTTTACCTGAAAAAGGAAAGAAAAAAAAAGTAAAACGACCACCCCCAAATATAACAATATATGTTTCAACATACGATTTTACATAAAGAATCTTGCAAAACAAATACATAAATTTAACAAAAATAATTCAACGCATTTTCATTTTATCCTCAAGCTTTCAGTTTTCAAAAAGATTTCTTTTTTATCTTTGACTTTTCTAAACACGTTTACTTTCGTTCAGGGTTTCTCCTTTCGCTTTAATTTTTCCTTTTTGCTTAGCTGAAGAGTTTAGTTTCCAGATGTTGCTCGTTTTGGATCTTGTCATTAGTCTTTGGAAGACAGAAAGAGTGACTATGGCTTGGATTGATGATCTGTCGTTTCGTGCCTTGTTCATCATCCGAGAGTGAGAAAAGTAAGGAAAAGTAGCTATCTTGGGACTTGGACTGGAGCTACGTGATTTGTCAACAACCTAGGTCACAACTGCAGGATTTTCCTCACATTTAAACAAAAAAAGAGCCTAAAACTGCTATTCCTGACGGTAAATGAATTTATCGAACTCTCTTGAATACTGTTTTACATGATGCTGTACCGTTTCTTGCATGCTGCTGCCCGAGTATGTAGAACCGTAATAAGCATTTCATAACCACAATTGTCTTGTTTCTTCTATACTATAGCCTGAGAAGGTAACACCATAATTATGATTTATACCAGTACTGGCGCTCTGATATTTCATACCTGAAGTCTGCTTTGAGATTTTCTTTTAGCAGTTTTGGGTTCGAATTCGACGGACCATTACTCAAATGAAAATGAATTGCCATATTTCCTGGAAACGTTTTAACCACCGGATGAAATAAAAGAAGTTGATATTATCGATAAAATTAATATGAGGTCTCTCATGGTAAGCATTTTATATAAATGTGAAAAGCATAAAGACATATACTACATTAATAAAATCAATTCTTCAAAGGAAATTGGATTAATAGAAGTTCCAAACGTCTTCACAATAATAAACCTGTTTTCGTTCTAAAATTAACGCAGTTGCTATTTCAGTTATCTAACATAAATGTTTCTTACAGCCATTGTCAGAAAATTGATATCATGTCAGCTCAATATTTTGGAATTGATTTTCAATTATGTTCAGTAATAATATTTTCTTCACGTTTCAGTTAATAATTTCGAAAGAATATTACTAGAATATTTTTCAAAAGATAATCCATAGACATTAATGTAACAAATGTCGGCCGTATGTACATACATTTGCCACAAAAATAATAGAAAGAAAGAATGAATTGCAAATTGTAATAAAATTATTTCGAAGGATATCAAATAAACACGACTGAGCCTGAGAAAAGAGTTCATAAGTAATATATTTATTCCTTGACAAATTTACACACAGACATACATTCCCCCACACACGCACACACTCGCGCGTACGCACAAACACAGAAACACATACACACAAACATACACCCACAAGTATGTAATATGTATATGTGTGTATGTGTATATATACATATTATTAATTATACACACATACACACACATATGATGAATGAGCAAAAAAGAAGAAAAGGCACAAGAGGAACTAGTTTTCAAAAATGTGTTATTAAACCAACACTTGAAAGAGAAGGGAAAAAATTGCTGATAATTCTGGGGTTAGACCTTCATCAGAAAATCGAAAAAGAGGAAGGGCGGTGGAATGGCGAGAAGAAAAAGGAAATAAGAGAGAAGGAAAAAGTTAAGGGGCCAAGCTAGGTAGGAATGTAGTTCTGTGGGAAGGAATTAGGAAGAAAAGAGGTGGTGTGTTGTGTGCACGTATAGGAGGGTAACTGTGAAAGCAGATGGGCATAGGTGACGTAGAGGTGGTTAGTTAGTGGTTGATTGTAGTTTTGCAAGAGTGATATGTGGAGGTGAAACAAGTGAGAAGAAGGTGGGAATATGAAAAGAAAAAAAAAACTGAAGGAAAAACTAAGAAAACAGTCTAATAGGAGAGAAAAAAAATATATATAACAAAACTAGGTACGAAGTCAGAAGAAAATACGGAGATGAGGTAAAAGCATATGATAATGAAACTAGATAGAAAGCAGAGGAAAAAGTTGCAAAGTGGGAAAAAAATAAAAGGTTTAGGTATAAAATGTGAAGTAAAAGTAGTTGAACATAAATGACGTCATGTAGGAAAGATTATGTCAAAACGGAGACGTTAAAAAAGGACTGTTAAAAGATTATTTAAAACAAGCCAAGTCTGTGGCAGGGATAGATTAGAAAGGATTATTTAGAGAGAGAGAGAGAGAGAGAGAGAGAGAGAGAGAGAGAGAGAGAGAGAGAGAGAGAGAGAGAGGAGAGAGAGACAGAGAGAGAGAGAGAGAGACAGAGAGAGACAGACAGAGACAGAGACAGACAGAAAGAGAGAAAGGGAGAGAGAGACAGAGATAGCAAGATAGATAGACAGAGAGAGTATAGCAAAAAGAACTAAAAAAGCATTGAATGAAAAATGTTCGGCCGGCGTGCTAACGTTTCTGCCAGCTCGCCGCCTTATCTGAAAGTACATATACAAAGACTTTATAGAGCTCAAAGACCATACAAACTCATGCTTATACAAAGCCAAACACAGTACATACACTATGCAAGTTATATTAAATATACAATATAAATAAATATACATAAATCGTGTAAAAATAAGCGGGAAAATCTGATAGAGAATATACATAAATCGTGTAAATATAAGTCGAAAAATTTGAAGGTCGATAATATGGTACAAAATGAAATGAGAGGGTGGAAAAATTGTAAAAGTCGATATAACTCGACGCTATTATGTCTGTATCCTAACCTCCATGAGAATTGCGAAAAGGTAAAATGAAATTGGGAAAATCAGATAAAAAACTTAGAACAAATGATTTAAAAAAAATTATATTGAGAAAATAATTTTAGAAAAATATTTTGGGTCAGGTCGGTATCGGTGGAATCTTCCAATTTTTTAGAATATATTTAGACATATGTTTACACCAACTCAAAGGCTCTGATCTTAAGTTGAAAACTGAGTTCGGAATTTTAAATATGAATAGAATTTGTGCCCATTCAGCCAAGCAAAGCCTACATTTATTGCTCCATTCATGTATGGCTTCGACTTTTCTGTTATTTTCAATCTAATAACATATGGAATATTGTTCATATTCAGTGCCCAAATGTGGCTCGCCAACTTTGTAGCTTTACTTCTCTCACTATGGCGGAAGGATGCCATATGATTGGTATACCGTTTATTAAAATTCCTTTTGCATAGTCCAATGTTTGCCATGACCTCTGCCCTATATACGATGGACTTAGTTAAACACTGTTTTCAAAGTAACGAGGATGAAAGAGGTCAACTGGTGGGGATACGGCCTCGAGGTGGCAATCCAAGTCAGTTTACAAGACTTGCATAAGATAGCGGTGAAGGTAATATTACAAGAGGTCTTGAAATTGAGAGTAGTGGTGGAGGGAAGACCTCCAACCTGTTACTAGTGTGGCGTAAGGGGACACATGAGAGCAAGGTGTCCCCAGAACGACGATAAAAGTGAAAAGGAACAATAGTAGCAGGGTGTCGAGCAGGAGTAAAATGCCGAAGCGATGAACCCAGTATGTGAGAAGTGTCTGGAGAAAGTAGAAGAGGAGTATATGGTGGTGAATAGGAAGAAGAAAAGAAAAGAAGACATTACGTATCTGGCCAGAGGAAATAAATTTGGAACCGTTATAGTCCATTACAAGATGAAAGCCAAAGCTAAGGAAAACGCGACAAACTCAGTAATATCGGACAAAGTGGTCCTTCTATCCACGTATATGGGAAGAAGGACTTAAAAATTAGCGTGGAAGGAATTCCACCCGAAATTGATGTGGCTTGGCTTGTGGCGGCTGTTCTTCTGGGAAGTGAGGAGGAAGTAGCCGTCCTCCAAGCCTCAAAGTCAGAAGGCTAGGTTTGGAAAGGAGAAACGTTGGAGCTGATGGTACAAGCTACAGTGGAGACACTTGAAAATTTAGCCGAGACGGTATCAATCGGAGACCTAGTGTTGAAAGTGTGGGTGGAGGGCAGGACCCTTCGTTGTTTTAAATGTGGTCAAAAAGGCCACATTGGAGCCCACTGCCTTCTGCAAAAGCAGAAAACGAAAGGATGCATTTTGTTTACTATATTTTCCTTTTTTTCCTTTTCTTAAACAACAATTTACTCATATGTATGGCTTATTTCACTTACTTCTACTACTTGCGGTAGTTCATCGAACTCCACCACGAATCTCGGTGGTTCAACATTCCTTTGTCAATTAAAATCGCTTTCACTGTATCACTGTACATCTCCTCGGGCAACTTAACCCTTATAACTGACTAGCAGTATCGCCCGGCGTTGCTCAGGTTTGTAAGGGAAATAACTATAAAGCATTTTTAGAGAGTTATAGCCCAAAAATAGCAAAAAAATGGAAAAAAAATGATGGTAAATTTTTTTTGAAAGTTAAAAAAGGTCGAGTTGCGTCCCCTAGACAATCTGTGGTTTGTGTTTCTGATTCTCGACCCCATGTCGAATTTATCGATTATTTTCAGAACTGGGGGAACTTTTCAAAATTTTCGCTGCGTTAGTTTTGAATTATGACATTGGGCTATGTGTGTATCAAGTTTCATCAGAATCAGTTGAAAGCCGTGGTCAGGGTGAGGGTACAACCAAACAGACACACAGAAACACACACAGACAAACTGCCGTTTATATAGAGAGAGATTTCAGTTGCGTTATCATTCTTTCTGTATTTACGCTTTAGCATATGTCACTATGCTTGTTTCTGTCTCCTCCCCCTCCTCCTCCTCCTCCTTCTCCTCTTCCTCCACCACCACCACCTCCTTCTCAACTTCCTTTTCTACCTCTTTCTCGATCTCTTTTTGAACATTCTTTACGACTTTTCCCTCAATCTCCTTATCTGCTTCTTCTTTTTTTCTGCCTCTCCGGCGGAGAGCTCTTTCTCTTTCTTTTTTTAATCGCTTCAAATTCCTCCTCTATTCCTGTTGTCTCCTCCTGTCATCCTCCTGTACCACATCGTTCAACTTCTGCTCCTCACCGTTCCATTTGTTGCTCTTTCTCTTCTCTATGGGGGCACTTCGCCTTCATGTGTCCTTTCTCGCCACACAAGTAGCATATGGGAAGCCTTCCCTCCACCACCACTCTCAATCTCATATCTTCGGGTAATATAATTTCTTCTGGAATCTTATTCATGTCACTCACAGTTGTCTGAACTGCCATCTCAATTCCGTAACTCCACCAGTTAACTATTTTCATTCTTTTTATTCTCAGGATCTTCGCATCCTCCTCCATATTGTACATGACTGCAGCAACCAGCTATGTTTCCTTCAACTCTGGTGATACTTTTCCCACCCTTACTCTGACAAGTCGCTTGCCACAGTATGTCGGTAGGAACACCCACTCTTCTGTCTATATGGCATCAGTGGAGTGTTTTATCGCTTCGTCTTCGCTTGCGAAACGCACTTCCATTGTGCCATATCTTCTTCCTCTTGTTATAAATGTAGTGACCTTCTTAACCTCCGTTAGATACTTCTCTATCTCTTCTATGGTTGCAGTTTTGATTTTCTATGTAGATACTTTCAGTGTTTTGTAAATCACTGTTCGTTTCTTCACTCTATTTGTTAACTCGAGCGGAGACGTTAATTTAAGGTTGTGGCTTTCCTTTCTTTGCATTCTTTCAACTTTTTCGGCTCAATTTATCTTCTCTAACCGCCAAAGCTGCTACTTCTATTCATTTGCCAGTTGCAGCCGCATAGCTGTGACTATTCGCTGGTTCAGTCTCGATTACACTTCTTTTCACGGGTTCTCCCATAAATGGGAAGAAAAAACACAATTCAACAAAATCTCGTTAGTACAAACATCAATTTCAACAAGAAACAAAACGTGGTACACCCACGAGGAGAGACATTTAACAATTTTAACAATATCGCCACTTCAACGTAACCAAGAAAAACACACTGCAATAAAAAATGCCTCGCTGACTGTAATTTTTTTATCTGGCACCTAGGCTCACAGTGGGGACAAAAACATACAACGAATGAAAAATGGAAAAATGTACAATGAAATCGATGGTAATGAAATGGCTGCATGCGCCCCACTCACATGCAGTACCATTTGAACGCTCTTACTTTATGTTTATAATCTTTTTCTTTTTTGATGTTTTTTCTATTAGCATCATTTTGTTTACTCTTTTTTCCTTTTTTCGATAAAGTTGTTCGACAAAGCGCCAGTATTTAGAATAGTATGTGTATTGCCGTTCGTGTTATTGCCTATATATCGTTTGCTTCGAATTCAGGGTTTGGATGTCTCAAAGCGAAAAATGTAGTAAATAAAACAAAACACAAGAGATTGTTTATAACTGCTTGCACCATCCTACGTGTAACTAAAATGTGAACTGTATTCCGGTTGCGGTCGCTGGAAGGAAAAGAATATAAAAATGATGGAGATAAGAAAGTGAAAGTTGAGTTGGAAGACATTTTGTTTGATGCTCTGACGATTGCGCATGCTCAATAAAATATTAAGTTACGGACAGTTAAAATGAGGGTTGGGTTGTGAGGTGAATAATACTTTGCTCGAATTTAGAAAATATAATTAAATGAAAAGGGAAAGGTAAGATTAAATTTTTGGAATAGATGTTTACAATAGACAATGGAACGTTGAATTCTTCGAGACGAGAGAAATATAATTAACTGAGATAGATATAATTAAATGGCACTATTAATTACTTATTTTTGAATTAGTGTTCTAATAATATTAGAGTTAAGACAGTCTGTGTAATTTTTGGTACTAGGAAGTGATTCTAGAAAGTATACAGGGTATCGAAATATGAAGTCGGGTAAAAAAAAAGAGATAGCTAGTGAGGTTTGACAATTTAGTGTAGAGATTAGATGAGATTAGATTAGCGGGGTAAATAAATAAAAAAGAAGAAAACTTTGTGAGTTGACAAATTTGACTGGCGACTGTTGGTGCTGCCATCTACAGTTGCTTTCGGAGTAAGAGAAGGAGTTAGAAAAAGTTTACTAAGAACTAAAAAAGAGGGTAATGGACTGTGGCCATTCTGGGGCACTACCTTGTAGGATCTTAGTCGTACGAATCGATCCCAGTGCTTTATTCTTTTCAAAGCCTGGTGCTTATTCTATTGGTCTCACTTGCTGGGCTGTTAACCTACGGGGAAATAAACAAAGGTTGTTAAGTGGGGGTGGGGAACAAACACAAATAGACACACACGCACACCTATCTATCTATCTATCTATCTATCTATCTATCTATCTATCTATCTACGTATCTTCTTTCTCCACACCCCTCTCTGTATATATATATATATATATCATCGTTATAATAATAATAATAATAATATTAATAATAATAATAATGATAATAATAATAATAATAACAATAA
This sequence comes from Octopus sinensis, assembly GCF_006345805.1. Taxonomy (NCBI): domain Eukaryota; kingdom Metazoa; phylum Mollusca; class Cephalopoda; order Octopoda; family Octopodidae; genus Octopus; species Octopus sinensis. The sequence continues at coordinate 88,064,716 of NC_043000.1, forward strand.
TAATTATTATTATTGCAAATATACAAAATAGCCAAGAGAGAAAAAAAATTATGTTCCTTACACCTGCCAAAAGGTCTTAATTGAAGCAGTTCCAACTGGAATTTGAGCAAAAACTTGGGTCTAACTGCTACACCTTAAGAAATGCCAATGTAAAATATAAAATGCAAAACCGCATATGCTGAAATACGTAAATCTATATTTTTAGACACCGTTTCGTAACTGCATCCTTCACATACAGGGTGGATGGAAAGTAACTTGATATTAGAAATTGTTTATAGAAATTTTAGTATCACTGAAGTCATGATGAAAACATGTTTTAAACAGACAACACTAATGGGGATTTCTTTTAGTTTCTTATTGTCTTATTCCTTATTTCTTATTTTCCAGATGACCGGTCGCTTGACTGTTCAGGAGCGAGCTGATATAGTAGCATGCTATGAAGTGTGGAATTCCATTGTTTTGGTTCAGAGATGATGGCGCGCATGGAAAGGTAAGCATGCAACGCTATGTCCGGAGACAATAAAACGTTGTCATGCAAAGTTGATGACCACGGGCTCTGTGGACGATGCAAGACGCGGCCACATCCAGATCAGCGGAGAATGTAGCAACAGTGCAGGAAATGTTTAATCGCAGCCCGCAAAATTCAACACCTCGAACAGCTCGTGAAAGTAGACTAACAAGATACACAATACGTACTGTGTTGCATAAAGAATTGAATTTTCATCCGTAGAAACCCTATTACCCTATAAGGTGGCGAGCTGGCAGAAACGTTATCACGCCGGGCGAAATGCTTATCTGTATTTCGTCTGCCGCTACGTTCTGAGTTCAAATTTCGCCGAGGTCAACTTTGCCTTTCATCCTTTCAGAATCGATAAATTAAATACCAGTTACGCACTGGGGTCGATATAATCGACTTAATCCGTTTGTCTGTCTTTGTTTGTTGCCTCTACGTTTAGCCCCTTGTGGGCAATAAAGAAATAAGAAACCCTATTACGTGCAGGATTTAAAGCCCGAAGACTGTGAACGTAGAAGTCCAGATTTCATTCCATGTGATTTTTACTTGTGAGGCTACACAAAAGAGGAGGAGTAAAAGACAAAACCTCACACACTGGAGGACTTGGAGGCACAGATTCAAGAGGTCTTCGTTGATATCCCAGACGACTTCCTTCAGAGGGTTGTTTATTCCATCCCTGGCCATTTGAGGAAATTGAATGACGCCACCGGTGCTAACGTTGAAATACGAAGATTTACTTTCATTTTCACATGTAATAAAGAACATGTATCATTTGTTTCAATGAATTTGTAAAAGTAACATGGATTTTATTACCAATTTTAATGCCTACTTGCTTTTCACTCACCCTGTATACCATGAAGATTAAGTTGAGTGGGATTTCAAGTTAATCCTATCGGCTTGTTCAACCAGACTGAACTTAGCGGTAGAACATTTATAGTTAGCATTAAAATACGTAAAAGACTTAAAGAGCAAAATAGCCCCATGATAAATAAGTCGCCAGACGAAACTGGAAATGTCAGTCAATTTGATCTTCACAATAAATGTGACTCTATTCTCAGTATAGAGTCACCAGTAAGTAAGTATTCCATTATTATTCTTAAATGTGCTTAAAATAATAGCCTTGTTTCAACACACACACACACACACACGCACACACACACACACGCACACACACACACACACACACACACACACACACCACACACACACACACGCACACACACACACACACACACACACACACACACACACACACACACAAATAAATCCAAGTCTTGATTGAAAAGTTAATGTCGTGAATGCGGGGTAAGTATATATAAATTTAATTGCAACTGTTGTACTTCAATTGTAATCAAATTTATGTTATCGGTCTTTTATAGTTCCCAGTCGTCCAATTCTTCTCAAATGACATCGGGCAGCTCGAGACAGTAGTTACAGCCGATCGAATCACGTAATTGCAAAGCGAACTTCTAAGCCTTACCTGTAAATGATTCTGATTGATGTACTTAGTTATGTTCGCAAGCAGCAGCAGCAGTAACAGCAACCGGAGCTGCAGCAATTACAGCAATAACATCAATTGCAATAAAACATCAAAACATTCACAAAGATTAAAAAAAAGTCTTTAAATATACTTTATTATTCATTCTACTGCATCACGATTCTTTTTTATAATGCCATTTTCAATGCTTTCTAATTACAATGTGATAACTAGATCAAGGTTATATATAGTATTTATGTAACAGTTCAATGGTTTATTGACAAGTTCATACAGTCCTTTGCACTTGAAATAATGATTTTATACTTCGTCCAATATATTTCTCATTGGAACGTTTAAGTTTCAAGTTGATGATGGATAAGGCTGCAAAAATGGCGCAGCCACTGATTATCAGAGCTAGTAAAACGCCCAGCAATTCATCAATTCCTTGTGATCGAAATTCAAACATCGTTTCTGTAAATAAAGAAAGGAAAAATAATACAGCAAAAAGAAATACTTCCGAATAATAAGTTTAACGATTTCTCACATTTCGATGCGTTTTGATCTTGGTTCTGTCGAGTGAAAACAATGAATCGGGAAAAAGCTCATAATTTTCCATATTTAATTAAATAAAACAAGATTTACACACACGCACATGCACACATGCACACACACATATCTATTATGTATATATATAACCTTACAGGATTACATTTTCATCCAGGGGAGGCCAACATGTTGATTAAGACAGTTGGGTATTGGTCTAAAATGTATATTTTAGTAATGTAAATTTACGTCTCAAGTACTGATAAACAAAGTATAAAAACCAGCGGAAACCATGTGCATTCTGAGCTCAAAACCTGCCATTGTAAACTTTTCTTTTCCGGTAACACACATATTTGATACTCGTCATTACATCTCTGCTCTGGACTAATTAGGAGATGCTTTTTAATATTAGATCAATAGAGATGGTTGGTATAAGCTTCGTTTTCAATTTCCAGGTGAAACTAACTCGCATGACGTACGCCCCTTATACACTGGGAAAAAAGCCAGCAGTTAATCGCAAACGAGTACGGTTTGGTAGCATGTACCATGCTTACAGTAATTATTTTCTTTAGATTACTATGTTGTTGCAAATAAACAGAGACCACCTCACAATTCTTCGATTTTTTGACCCAGTGGTACATTCACGATGTGACAGTTGGGAACAGGGAGAGAAAGAGAGAGTGTGAGAGAGAGAGAGAAAGGGAGGAAAGGAGAGAGTGAGAGAAAGTGAGAGAGAGGAAGAGAAAGTGTGTATTGCACCATTATTCACCTGGTAGTAATTTTCAGCTGAATAATATAGAGCAGCGTTAAATGAAGAGCACATGTCAAGGAAGAGCCAATTACAATCGAAGGGGCACCTGTGGAGGACGTTAGTGAGTTTGTCTATCTTGGCAGCAAGTTCAGAAAATCAGGTGGATCAGATGAGGACATCATGGCAAGAAGGCTTGGCAAGCCTTCGCTTTTCTTCGGCCGGTATGGAAGTCCACTGCCATCTCAACTCGAACTAAAATCAGTTTATTTAGTTCAAACGTAAAATCTGTGCTTTTGTATGGCTCTGAAACATGGAGAGCCACCTGCAGCAACTACAAGAAGATCCAAACCTTCATCAACAAATGTCTCCGGCAGATCCTTCATCTGATGCGGTTCGACAGAGTGCCAAACATCGACTTGTGGGAACGGGCCAACCAGGAGCCCATACATGTTCAGATTAGGCGAAGGAAATGGAGATGGATCGAACACACACTACAGAAAGAACCCTCAAATGTGACACGACAAGCACTTGACTGGAACCCGCAGGGGAAAAGGAAGTGAGGACGCCCGAAGAAGACAAAGAAGTGGAGCAATCTGGACGAGCTCAGGACCACCGGCCTGACATAGGAAGCAGCCAAGAAACACGCCAATGACCGCAAAAAGTGGAAAACATCTGTTGAGGTCCTGTGCTCTACAAGGAGCAAAAAGGAATACGAAGAAGAAGAATGTCAAGGACACAACTCAGCGTCCGGTCTTGGACATTTGAGCATTCGGCAGTTAAATACTTTATTAGTTCGTTCATTTGGTTGTATTAGAATCGTGAAATATTGCAGCAAACTTCCCCATTATTATATGAACGTTCATTTGATTCTAGAGTTGCTTCAAGTATCAATTAGTTGCGTTTTTATGTGTTATGCTGTTACTTCGCCCATGTCAACTTTGTTCAGGCAGATCTATGATCAAAAGTACTCCATTCGATTCCCCTATGTCTTTTACCAGACATATCTATTTAGAATGACACCAGCCAATGTAGTCATTAGGCATTTAGATATATCCAGAGTCTGTAATGATTTAACAGAGATTTGGTTTATAAGTGGGAAAGAGATCTAGACCCTGGATTGTCGGCCAGGATGCGTTTTGATGGTTAAATTACTGGTTGTAAAAGCTGGAATTCGGTTCCTCTATCTGCACCACCACTGTGAAATAAGTCGTCGTAGACAATAGCTTCATGTCCTCAATACGGGAACAGATATGGCTGAAGAGTTGTTGGCGGTTGGAGCTGCTGGAAAAAGGAATGGCGAAGAGAGATTTTGAGTCAGAGTAACAAAAAGTCCTTTATGATATCCAAGCGTGAGATGAGAGCGTGATACGAGTGGAATCTATACATGTACTTAAAGACGTTACCTTTCAAAGTGAATGCAGCCAGGAAAACAGTAACGGAGCTAGAGTGAAAGGTGAGAAATTGTGACGCGGTGTAGAACAAGGTCAGTCTTTCTCATCTTGCTTGGAAGTAATAAGTGGAGTCGAGAGTAGATCTGAGAGTAGATTTTCGGGAAAGTGGAAGGAGATTTTTCCGGTAGATTTAGTGTTATACTTTGATTGAAATGTGTACAGAGTATCAGCAATCCTGGTAATCATGGTAATTCTTTTCTGAGAGCAGGGACAGAATGCATGCCACATAATGATACATGCTAAATGAATCCACGGGCAAGTAGTAGCAACACTCTTGAAGAATATGTCATTAGAATCCATGTTAGGTTTGAAAAATCAAACCCTAAAGAATTATACTTGAAAACCCAGTGGGCAAATGGGAATAATTTTTGTAAAGCTGAATCACGTTAATAAACAAAACTATAGAATTGAACAAAATAAATGACTCATGTTAATTCAAAGAACAGCTATTTCTTTCAATTAGAGTGGTAGTTACTTCTTCAAAGTCCAAGGTCTATAAAACAGTTCTTTAGCAGAACAAAGGATTAACCTAAAGGAACAAACGTCTTTGACACATATGCATGATATCTGAAAATAATAAATTCAGTGTAGAAGGCAATTTTATTATATTTCATATTTTATGTTGTTTTATCGATTTTTACAGATGGCGTGTGAAATTTGCACAAAAAAAAATGCTAATCATTTGAAAAAAATCATAAATCTTTGAATAATGAATCCATAATGATACTGTGACGTTTGTTCATTTTGTGTATAAGATACAAGCTTAAAGGTCTTTACTAGCCTACATTTCGTCCTAAAGTTAAACTGTATTTAGCTTCCTCATTTTCATTCATCAGTAGAAACTAACCAACACATACAAATATTAAGGAATAACAATTCTTTTTGTCAATTTATTCAAACATCTTGGGTGTATCCTCCACAGATGTATTTTTACAAATTTTTAACAAGTTGCCACAAAAATCATCAGATACACCATTTTAATAAAAAATTTCAACAAGAAACGCACGGTATGCGGTGGTTCAATCCATAGTGGTAACTAAAACAAAGGGGAGTAAACGATTAGCTGCATAATGATACCATTATCACTTGCCTAACTTTATTAGAACCACACCAATGGATGTGCGGAATACAGGAGATTTTTCTGCTGCATCCTGTACTGACATAAATCCTGTTCAACCAATAAGTGCCTTCTTTTACTTTCTCCATTGGATGTGGAGAAAGTCAAGGAGACCCACTAGTGTGCAATCATTCAAAGGATCGTAAAGAAAAATGTAAGACATGATGATAGTCTTTTTAATTTGTTATTTTTATCTGGAGTAATTATTTTGTGGGATAAAGTGCATATGTCATTATTTTATCATTATATTGTTTCAAGAAGAAAAAGAACAGCGTCCATAGCATTTGTAGACGTTTTAAATTAGTTGATTTATGTAAAGAAAACGTGAGCAGAGAATGGTTTCCGGAAAGTAGAATTTCTGAAGAGGAAGGCCTGGGATAATGTTTAATAAGTGGCACATGAGTAAGATGCATAAGAAGAGGAAAGAAAAATATGTGATCTCACCTTGTGAGTGAATTTGGTCGACGGAAACTGTGGAAACCCAACGTGTATGTGTATGTATGTATGCATGTATGTATGTATGTATGTATGTATGTATGTATGTATGTATGTAGTATGTATGTATGTATATATGTATGTATGTATGTGTATATATATATATTTATATATATATATATATATATATATATATATATTAATGTAACCCTACACTCTTCAATGGTAGCCGTTATGGAATGAAATATGGCAACTAGTCGCGTACGCATACACGCACACTAAATTTTCTTTTTATACAACATAACAATATTCTTTATAAACATTCACCCATAATGCCCATGATAAAATTTCCCCTGTATTAATATCCTAGGTTTCTTAGCGCCTTTCCCCTTTAACTGGTAATTAACATCATGATTTAGAGTCTTTCCCTACCCAGCCTCCTTTTACAAACAGTTACTCTATATCCAATTGACTATTCCTTATGTCTTCTTTCCTCCCTGAGGACAAGGGATACATATGACAATATTTACGACCATATCTAGCTATGGGCTGTCAACTCACTCATGCTCTTTATTCTAAACAGACACAGTCATCTAGTCTTAGATTTAGTAGTTGATAAATAGATAAATGAATTAGAAACGAATTACAATCCTTTACAGGCTATGACTACATTGGGCTTCATGCGATTCTTGGAAGTGTAGTCTATTCTTAGCTACAATAGCGACAACAGGAATTTTTTCCATCTTCTTGCTCTGTTAAAGTATTTGAGAAAATTTATATTAATGTGTCCAACTAGTTAAAATTCTATTTATTTATTTGTGCAGCTGATGATAACACTGCATTTAAATTGATGTAAAGATGGCGTTGTTCAATTAAATGGAGCCGCTTGAAACTGTCGTATTGCATGACTGCTTGATATCCTGTTGCTTATTTTGATTTTATTCAACTTACTTCGAGCTGTGCGGATAATACCGGACTGACTTGGCCCTTCAACTTAAGTACTTAATCCAACTGGATCTCAATTATTTCTGATATATATATATATACGCATACATACATACATATATATATGTATATATATATATATATATATATACGCATACATACATACGTACATATATGACCAAAACTGACCAAAACTATATATATACTCGAACGCGTGTGTGCATCTGTGTGCGTATGTCTTTTTGTTTGTGTTTGTCCCCATGCCACTGATTGACAGCCGGTATTGATTTGTTTATGTACCTGTAACCTAGTGATTCAGCAAAAAATATCGCTAGCATAAGCTCGAAACTTTTTAAAGAAAGTTTTGGTCAATTTACTCGGCTAAACTCTTGAAGACGGAGCCCTAGTATGGCCACGTCTTATGATAGAAACAAGTAAAAGATAAAGTATAAAATATAAACGATACAAAGTTTGAAAGCTTAACGACAAGTTGCTTAATAAGTCGAGCGGGTAGAGTTTTCTAGTTGTTGTACCTTGATGTGTATTGTGACTGTTTTGTAACTGATAAATGGGGATTATATGATCCCCTATTCGCCATATGTCGTGTTCAGCAAGGTTTTTGTTCATTGAAGCAGTTTATGTGAATCTAGTTTGTGTGCGAACGACTACTGTGAGACAATTTATAGAGAAAATAGATTGTTCTCATTTATACAGGAACGTGTGCATGTGTGAATGTATGTGTTTTTGTGTGAGCGCTTAGGAACAACGAATAGGGTGATAATAATTGGAAGAGTTTAGTTGACATATACACCATGCAATATATCAGAGAAAGTCTTGTCAATGCAGGACAGCTTAGAGCTTGACAGAAATTTTCTGATTCAAGTGATGAGAGACAAGTAGAATACAAATGCAAGAAATGCAGCTTTAGATTACTCGCCAAATGTAATGCTTGTTTATTCACATTATTTTGTGTTAATAATGCATTATCTTGTGGCTTAATGATTTCGATTATATACTCTTTTACTCTCTTTTCTCTTTTACTTGTTTCAGTCATTTGACTGCGGCCATGCTGGAGCACCGCCTTTAGTCGAGCAACTCGACCCCGGGACTTATTCTTTTGTAAGCCTTGTACTTATTCTATCGGTCTCTTTTGCCGAACCGCTAAGTAACGGGGACATAAACACATCAGCATCGGTTGTCAAGCAATGCTAGGGGGACAAACACAGACACACAAACACACACACGCATATATATACATATATACGACTGGCTTCTTTCAGTTTCCGTCTACCAAATCCATTTACGAGGCTTTGGTCGGCCCGAAGCTATAGTAGAAGACACTTGCCCAAGGTGCCACGCAGTGGGACTGAACCGGGAACCATGTGGTTGGCAAACAAGCTACTTACCACACAGCCACTCCTGCGCCTATGATTATTTATTTCGAAAAAGACATTGTAGGGTCGGTGTGAGAAACCGGATCTGGCCATTTTGAACAAAAAAAAGTTAGAGCATTAAGGCGGAATATGGCCACTTTAAATGCTAAAGAGTTAAATAACTTATTAAACTCAGCAGAAGATCAAAGCATTACCTTTGAAGAACTTCTCAAGTACAAGAGACCACAGGAAAATGAACAAATAAAAATGTACATACACTAATTTGATTTCTTATACAACCATTCATTGATATTTATAACTATTGATTATGGTATCCCAAATGGAGAGAGATGAGAATGTGTGGAGAAAGATGAGAATGTGTATCTAGTATTTCACGTTCTAGTATTTCCACCGAGGTCGACTTTGCCTTTCATAATTTTAGGGTCAATGGAATAAGTACCAGTTGAACGCTGATGTAATCGACTTAGACCCTCCCTTGAACTTGCTGAACTTGTGTCAAAATTTGAAATCAATATGTATTTACTGTTATTTCAAAAATAGTATCTTGTCCGTCATATGACGGTTAACTTTGGAAGTATATGTTAGCCAGCATGGATATCAGAAAATATGGCATACGTACAATAATTATCAATTAACTTTTATCAAATTTCTTGGCGCTTATAGAAAATGATGAAATATTCTTTTACTCTTTTACTCTTTTACTTGTTTCAGTCATTTGATTGCGGTCATGCTGGAGTACCGCCTTTAGTCGAGCAAATCGACCCCAGGACTTATTCTTTGTAAGTCTAGTACTTATTCTATTGGTCTTCTTTTGCCGAACCGCTAAGTTACGGGGACGTAAACACACCAGCATCGATTGTCAAACACAGACACACAATCATACACACACTCACACACACACACACACACACACACACATATATATATACATATGTACGACGGACTACTTTCAGTTTCCGTCTACCGAATCCACTCACAAGGCTTTGGGCAGCCCGAGGCTATAGTAGAAGACTCTTGCCCAAGGTGCCACGCAGTGGGACTGAACCTGGAACCATGTGGTTGGTAAGCAAGCTACTTACCATACAGCCACTCTTGCGCCTAATGATTACTAGTTTTAAAAAAGAAAAGTATTTATTATCTTTAAATAAAATCATATCAAATAAACTTCCCATATGCATGTTTGCAATAAATATTTAATATTTTTCTAAATCCTATCAAAGTAATCGCAAGCTACTCCATCGAAAATGTCATTAATATAAATATACTTTTTCAGGAAGTAACCATTGCCTACCACCAAACCTCGAATAGGCAATCCTCTTGCCCCTCTTACATAACAGTTTATGTATCTCTCTTTTACTCCATATCTCTACCTCTCTTTATGCATTGTAAAGTATGACTAGAGAACAACGCAACTAACCAGCCAGCCAGCCAACCAACCAATATCTGTATTGGCTCTATATAGGATATCACTTTATAAATCTTTTGTTTACACTTTTCAGCAGAGAGCTTGACAATTGAACTACTGCGATTCGACCGAGTTGGATCTTATCAGTTATCACATTGTTCGAATTGCATGTTCTCTCGCTAGATTACATATAATTTATGGACATCATATTTTTATAATTTACTGGTATGTAATTGAGAATCATTTCACACAATGGTTTTATATATATATATATATATATAATATATATATATATATATATATATATATATATATATATATATATATATTACACACAATAATTATGTTACTACAATCGCTGGCTAATTGAATTAATCACTTCAGTTGATATCTTTTTCCAGATTAGAAACACATGTTGGTTTTTAACTACGTAATAAGTTTATTCTCTGGTGTATTTTAAAGATAGTTTATGCAACAATCAACCGATCCCGCCATTCATGAAATGCATTAAATCACATGACATTCATATAATACGATATAGGACAGAAATATTGGCATAATTTGAAAACCAAAATTATATTAGAAATCAATATTAATTGGCTGTGAAAATAATAATTTATCTTTTAAACAAGCAATTATTTAAACGGTTTAAAACAATAAGTAAATTCCTAAATCGAATTTCGAATCTGCAATGATAATTTCTAATCATTATATATATCTAATGAAGATAATGGTGATGATGTTGAAGATAATGACAGGGATAAGTAAGGTAATGATGATGATGGTGATTATGGTAGTAGTGGAGGTGATAATAGTGATGGTGATGATGATGAATTATGTAAAGTTGGAATCGTCATAAACTTAATGAATATTTTCTGAAAGACGACAAAGTTTCTGTGAAATCATAGCAAAGCAATTTCGATTCCCGGTTGAAGCCATTTTACTTCACTTACATTGCGAGCAAAAAGTTTTATATATATATATCGTTTTCTCTCCATTTTCCCTTTCTCAATCTTTTTTGTCGAAGAGCATAGGCTCGAAACGCTAAAGCCTTTTCCATTCTTCTCGAGCGTCAAACTAATACACCTGCGTGTTGTTCCTTCACCTGTCTTCGTGTTTTGTTTTCTATAAATTTGAACTACACAGACACACAGACACACATACACATACACAGACACACACACACAAGTGTAGGTATGTTTGTGTGGTTCAGAAACTCACTTTGCAACTACATGGTTTCGGGTTCAGTTCCATTGCGCGGCTACTTGGGCAAGTGTTTTCTATATATTCCTGGACCGACCAAAGACTTAAATAGAAACTGTGTGGAAGCATGTCGTACATATACATATGTATATGCATATATATATATATATATATATATATATATATATATACACACACACGAAACGAATGCTGCCAGTTTGCTTGAATCCATGTATCGTCACATATATACGTATGCATTTATATGTGTATATATATGTGTATACGTACATGTATGCATGTGTGTGTAGGCATGCGTATGCGTGTATGTGTGTATGTGCTGTTTGTGCCTGTGTTTCTCCATCCACACCATTTGACAACCGATACTACATTGTTTACGTCCTTGTTACTTAACGGTTGGAAGAAAAAGACCGGTAGAATAAGTACCAAAGTTTTAAAATACGTACAATACTAGATTTGTTGAACTAAACCCTTCAAAGAAGTGCTCCAGCATGGCCATGGTACAGTGGCTGAAAGAAGTAAAAGAAAGGCACTTCGCTTCATACAAATTTGATACTCTTGTGATCAGTCATCAGAAAGCATGAAAACATCATTTCTGAAACCTCATCGTCAGAATGTAAGGCAGTATCAAGTCTTCTTATTCACGATTCATTTTATTCCATTCCTTGCGAAAGGAAATGATTAAGAAAAAGAAAAAGAAAAAAAGTGAAGAAACCCATTTCTTTCTATTCTATAGTTCTTAGATCCATGATATTCTGAAAAACAGAAATGAATGTCATATCGCATGACATTTCGTTCGGAGACAAATATGAAGCTAGATTGTTTTTAACATCAGCTTTGATAATTCCAACCTAAATCAACTTGATGTATCAATTCAGTCCGTCTCTAACCACACACACACACAATTATGGTGTCTTTTTTCTAGGAAATTCTATTCTAAATAATTTTCTCTATCCATTCGAGAATGTATAATTCTGAAAACTCTGCTTTTTCTTCAACCATCAAATTGTACGAATTCTAACGGAAAATTCACAATAAGAAAAAAACCTCACTAAGCTTCTCCTATTCTTCTGTTTAGGAACGTTCCAAAGAAGGTATCATACATTAATGTATTGATATAAATAAATTGATATAAAAAACAGTTTAAATGGTAAATACCTGATGACCTCAGTGCTTTGGTTTACCTATAATAAAGCTGTTTAAAAACAGAGAACCTGATAACCTTTGTAGTAGAACTGATGAAATTTCGAGGATTAAATACGTCATGCCTTTTCATTATATTAAGCAGATAGCTACTTTAATCACTGAATGAAGTAGCTGCCTGTGATGTTTTTATGAGATTCGACATTCAACAGAAATGATATTTATGATAAAAGTCACCTTTTATCCTTTATCTTTTATCCTTTTAGGGTCGATAAACAGTCCCAGTTCTGTATTGGGATCGAGTTTTCTTTTCCTCTCACTTTTTCTGCCTGACTTTTCTCTCTTCTCGAATAAATCGTCTGTGGGCCGTTCTCGAAAGGGATGGGCTATGCTAGATCTAAGAACAATACCCAAGACACACTGTATGTCACGACGGCGCTCCTACGATTCCATCAAAGAATTGAGAGCATAAGGCAAAGAGGGCTATTGTTACACTATAGCCGAGGCTATGAGGAGTGTTATAGAATTGAATCCAAAATTCGGTTTTGATTGTCATTTGACACAATTTCACTTTACCCATACTAGTATAAACATAATCGCCATGACTGCTAATTTCCTCGTTCCGAGAGAGGGAGGGAGGCAGAGAGAGAGAGAGAGAGAGAGAGAGAGAGAGAGAGAGAGAGAGAGAGAGAGAGAGAGAGTAAGAGAGAAAGTATATGCATAGTCGACCTATGCAGATAGCAGCTAAATCACTTTCAAATCACACTCAACTGTTTTAAATAAATAAAGGAGATAATGAAGAATAGAGTTCTAGAAATACAACCAAAAGTTGTGGTAGTCATAACTGGAATGTCTTTTATTAGAGATCCACTCATTCAGAGTTAACATGCGGATAATCAACAGCCTCAACATTAGCAACAGCAACTACATCAACAAGAACCAAGCTTTGAGCATGCCTCTACATGATCGCTTGGCCTGCAAGAAGTAGCAGCCTAACTACAATCGATTTTTCTATAGTATCATAAATAACGATAAAATGGATAATATTGTATGAGGTACATCATTCCCAAAATAATACAGTAATACAGGTTGGTCATGATCTGTTTATCTCTGATCATAGATGACTTAATTACGCCCAACGTGGTATCAAACAATACCAGCTGTCTAGCCCAAAATATCAAAATTGTATTCGATGATATATACACCAAAATAGACTATGCCATTCCGTCCTTGTTTTCTTTGTATCGTCTATCTGGATGTTTTGTTGTCTCTTTTTGTATCAACTAGTCGTCTGGATGTTTTGCGTTCTTGTCCCATTTTGTATTATATATATATTTATGTATGTATGTATATATATATCTATGTATCTATATCTATCTATCTATCTATCTATCTATCTATCTATCTATCTATCTATCTATCTATCTATCTCTCTCTCTCTCTCTCTCTCTCTCTCTCTCTCTCTCTCTCTCTCTCTCTATATATATATATATATATATATATATGTGAGTATTTATGAGTGTGTGTGTACGTGTGTCTGTGTGTGTAATTGGAGCCTACAATCGAAAAAAAAAAACAACGGTATTTTGAAACACTTCAATATTTCATCATTTTCAATGCCAGAAGATAGTTACAAAATATGCTTATACATGGAAATAAGAATGAAAAATTTCCTTATACTCACGATTTCTGTATGTTGACCTCATATGGAACATCATTTTCACAGTTAATAATGGAGTAATGTAACGAGAAATGGTAAGTCGCTTAGTAGAGCAAGATGGATTGAGAATCATTCGGGTGAATAATGGTAGAGTGATAAGAGCACCTTTGTGCTACGCGCGAAAATAGTTGTGATCATCAAAAATATTTAACAAACTAAAATTAAGACCGGAAATAGCATTTAAACTTTGTACCTTGGATACTGTAAGTCATTTGTGAGATATTTCTAAGTTTAAATATAGATGATTCTGATACAAATATTGACTCGCAGGCAGACAACACATATCTAAATATATTCAATATGAATGTACTTTTAACTGTAAACCTGTGGAAAGGAGACAAAACAACGATGAAAAACTTGGGTAAAATGGTAGAATTTGGACTTTAAAAGAAGCACCGTTGCTACTGCATTTGAATACACGCCGTTCTAAGACTATGATATTCGGTACTGTGACCATTCCGCGACCACCTCATTTTGGGCTCAGTCCCACTACACAGAGCCTTGGGGTATTGTCTACTAATAAAGCCTCCGGCCGACCAATGCTGCGTGACTGGATTTGGTATAAGGAAACTGAAAATTCGCCGTATGTAAGTATGTATGTATGTATTTATGTATGTATGTATGATGTATGTATGTATGTATGTATGTATGTATGTATGTATGTATGTGTGTGTGTGTATGTATGTATGTGTGTATGTGTGTATGTATGTGTGTGTGTACGCGTGTGTATATGTATATGTATGTATGCATGCATATATATATACGTATGTATGTGTGGGTACATATGTATATGTGTGTATGTATATGTATGTATGTATGTATGTATGTATCTATCTATCTATCTATCTATCTATCTATCTATTTATCTATCTATCTATCTATGTACATAATGACCGTGTATACATATATGTATTTGTGCTCGTTCCTGCACCGCATCAGAACCGGTGTTGAATTGTTTACATCTCAGTAGCTTAGCAGTTTGGCAAAAAGACTGATAAACAAGTAGCATACTTAAAATAATTATTAGGGTCGATGGTATTCCAGCAAGGCAGCAGCTCAATGACTGAAACAAGCAAAAGGGTTAAACAATGAAAAAGATATGCCTGTGCCTTGTTGTTACTTGGCTCCAGGGTGACCCTTACCGAGCGGACCTTTGTATTAAAGAGTTCCAGCCATAGAAATCTCACCTTTTCTCTTCGTACATATTGTACCCAAGACAACGTAATGCAATGCTTCATTTTTAAGACGGCAGGAGGTAATTTGAGGTAGGTTTGGCTGTTATTTTTGAGCAAGTCCGACCACTGCACTCATTAAAGTCTCTAGTTCCAGTTACATTTACCCATTTTTCTAAAAATCCATTCTCCTAAAACCTTGGTCTGCCAACGAAGAATTCTATGAATAAAGTTTCAGTTAAATATTTTATACTGAGCAAGATTAATATTTTTCAGAAGAAAACATCTTCCATTCTAAGCGCAGAATTAATGATTTCTTCAGAGGAGAATGACAATAAACTGAAATAACGGATTTTATAAACTTACTGCTCATACTTAAATACAGTTTATTTTGCAATGTCTTTAACTGGAGTGCCAGCAGGTCATGCATAACAAGACTATTACAACAGAAATATGGACAAAGATACTAAGTAATACTAAGTAAGATCGTTTTTATTTACGCTTCCTATATGACCATCTTATAAACCGTCGATCGACTGCTTTGTACTAAGAACGATAAAACTTTACATTCTCGGAAAATAAATGACATAAGGAAAGTTTCCACTTCATTGAAAATGTTACCAAATGTTGTAAATCTTATCGAAAAAATAAATTCTTTTAAATTCCTGGTTTCCAGCCCCTTGTTTGTTTCACGTCAATAAAAATAACAATATTTACGAGTTTTTACTGTATTTTCTGTTTCTTTTTCTAATACTTAACATGGAGAAATGCATTTACTTCAACTCATGATCCGTTTCCCAATAGAAGCGTTCAATTGTAAATCTAAGCTATTTCACCTCTCATGTAAATCAGTCTTTAATGCTACATTGTTGGATTAAAAGCTGACTAGAGTTTAAGGATAACATCAAGATTTTATTATATTTTAAACTTAAATGACCTGTGCACTTTATGTTAAACTCCGATCGTAACTTCACTAATGTTTCTGAAATAGTATTTGAGTCAATGCAATTCAAAGAATTCATATTTATAGTAGAAAAAAAACGTTAGGAATTGAATTATCGCTAAAGATAAAATCAATTTACTTCTATCGCATGTAATGTTGCGATTGCTTGAAAACCTATTGGAAACAGTATATTACTTGTTAATAAGATTTAATCAATAACAACCCATAAAACAGCTTTATTTTGCACTTGATTTACACAATCTACTTCAGAGATATTTCTGATTTTAATGTTCTGCATTAAATCTATTTAAAAGCAAATTATTGAGATATAATAAATCTAAAGAGACATGAGAAAATATTTGAAAATTCAATTCTTAATGCTACACAATGTTGACAATAGTTTACAGTAAGGTCAACCGGGCAGGGTGTAAAGAAATAGTGGAGGGTGAACGGTAAATATAACGGAAAAAGATCTTAAGCACAAATCGAAGTTATTGTAAAATTAGCTTTCGAAAAGAAAAGCAATTTTTGTTTGGGAGGTTGCTTTTGTTTCGTTCCGCCCAAAACATAACATTAAAGTCTCTAGCATAGTTTAAATGTGGGGGCGATCCGCTTTGGGTAACTGTTTTTAGTATTACACTTTCTGTCGCTGGCCGCCATGATATGTTATTCGTGGTGGAGGAAGCAAACTCGAGGACCACCTGGTCGAAGCAAACTTGAACTACCATTGATTAAAGTGAATCATTTCCAAAATTACGATGGTCTGTAGCATAGTGTTTTATCTCCAAAATGTTCAGGCGCACATTATGACTCTCTAATGTAAAACTAAAAACTAAATTATATGAAATGTATATAGATATGAGGAAATTATATTACTGATATTGCTAAGTCGATATTTAATTTTCCAGTAGAATGTTAATTGTTACATAATAATGTTCTCCTTCTACAAAAAAAAAAAAAATGGCCTCTCATATATTTTTGTTTTATATTTCGGCAACTAACATGACAGCTATCTTGCTACGTTGTTACAATGGCCTCTCAAATAAATTTATTTTGTAACGTATTCTGAATATGATTTGAAATTGTTTTGAGTTTATTTGATATTGAATGATATTTGGGAATTCTTGACGAGGCTATTTTGATCAATGTAGTGTCTTTGAGTAGATTTTTATTGAAAATTTAATACAAAGAAATTAGTTAAATTCCTTACGGCATAATCTGAAACGTAAAGCAACAAAATGCGTATTGACAAATTGTAAATGCAAATGAAGAAAAAAGTATTAGAATCGATTCGTTTTAACATGCATTAATACATGATTATTCCTGGATTACAAATAAGAGGTAAAAACTCTCTTAGACAATTGAAAACATTCTGTTGCACTTGGCCATGGACAATATCAACGAAAGAATTATAAAACGTAATATATTTTTGGATATTGATTCACGAGTCTGAAATCATCCGATGAAATTTGAAGTAAAAAATTGCAGATTCCAATTAATTACATTTATTATTTCCCATGAAGTGAATTATATAAACTTATGTATTGCATTTCGTAACTAATTATCTGCATTTGTATTCTGAAGTATAGTATTATGATAACGTTAAAAAAAACAATATCTCAGCAGCATGTGATATGAAATAAATGAAATATAGTTCTTTTTGAATTGTAGAACAGCTTAATATATCATACCATTTCCTAAATATCAAGTTTACACTAGTCGTTGATATTCTAGTTATTATAGATAAGATATTGCTGAAAGATAAGGCACGAATACATTTGTTTTCTCAACTGATAATTTAGAGCAGCGTATAAAATATAAGGTTATTGATATCAAGGAAGGTAATATGAAATTATGATACATTTTATCAAAAAAAAAAAACACAAACTTCAGTCTGTATTTTATACTTGTGTGTTATTTTTGTATACACATTTATTAAACAAATAATCATATTTGTGCGTTTGCATGCAATACACGGAATGAGCAAAGTGTAATTCTACGTAAAAGACAAAGAGATTAAGAATTAAACAAAAAAATATAGAAACGAAAGAAACCCAAAACGAACTAGGAAACGTCACTGAATGAAGAT
Source organism: Octopus sinensis (assembly GCF_006345805.1). Lineage (NCBI taxonomy): Eukaryota > Metazoa > Mollusca > Cephalopoda > Octopoda > Octopodidae > Octopus > Octopus sinensis. Next base: position 88,083,036 of record NC_043000.1, read on the forward strand.
TAGGTCATAACAAGAATTACGACAACCTTCCACACAGGCTCTTACCTTCTTCAGACTGCAACATCTAGGCAACATTACAGATTGGACATCTCATTCACATCAATCTCGAGTCTTCTAACTTTTCATTAAATTCACTTAACGCCAGACTCCCTTCTTTCTGTACACTTACCTTCTACTCATAGGGATATTCGAAGTTTATGAGGTCTTTGTCGAAGAGCTAGAGTCCTGTTCTCAATCATTTCATACGTGTCCACCATTAAATCTCTTTTGACATAGCCAATAAATCTGAGGAAATCTGATTGCCTCTCCTTTCCAAAGGAGGGAGATAAGTGATATTTGTAAGGTTTCGGTTGAGAGTCGGATTTGTACAGCATGAGCTAACAGCCCCTCGACATGGCTACACTGATTAGCAATGGTCAGACTCTGAACAAATACGAGGAGAACGATTTCATTGCTATTAGCTAATTAATCTCCAGGAGACAGAACAATGGGGAAGCACTGTTGCACGGGGCTCCTAATAACTTATTTTCAGGAAGGATACGCCATTTCCTGAGTTGTGACTAGTGATAAGCTATCTCCCTAGCTGTCCTTTCTTCTTTTTCCTAGCCTTTAGAGAGACTTCAAGAGGCTTTCACTTGGCCACTTCTACAGCACCATCTCATGCCATGAGCATCGACAACTTCAACTGGGTACAGCTTTGGTGTGATTTTGTAACTTTCGGGTGTCAGAACTTGAACGCTCACCTTGGCTCCTGACTACTTTTCTTCAATATTGTGATCATCGTCCCAACATTAATGTAATGCAAGAGTGACGATCTGTCATTTTTCAAAATCTTAATCGTCACACCAATACTTGAAATAGAGAAAACGTATGGGTGGAAGAATGTCTGAATGTTTTAGCCTGTGTTTTTGATAAAGTATTTAGTCCTGAAAGTACAGCAGAAAGTACCATAAATCAATCGAGAGAATATTTACCGATACTTCTTTATTTCCTTTTCGGCTGATTCGACGCGAGTTAGAAACCGCTGCATTCCTTCTTAAGACAGAACTTTGTAAATTTTCTTTTTGCTCTCCTTAGATTACATCTTGGGGCTTTACGCAGTTCTCACAGCTATTATTTTTTTTCTAGGAACTGGACCAAGTGTAATAACTGTCTGTTCGGTTATGAAGGCAAAACTAACTTCTTTCATATTACTGCTTATGCGAGTGTCACTGTCGTTACCGTTATAGTGAAAACTAACTGTAAAACTGCTCGAAATAATTTCTTTATCAACTAAAACATTCTTTTCAATGTTCATTAACATTTCTATTTCTGTAAGTGTTTATGCTGGCGTATAATTTGTTTCGCGTCGTCTTTTTACTATTTTGTGCATATGTTGAGGTGAGTGTCAAGTAGAGATTTTGGCGTGAAATGTTAAAATGTCAAATCAAATGCAATAAAAATGTCATTACTGATAAACTTTCTTGGTTCATCGACGCATATCAGGGCAGACATCCATAGATAACAATAGTTTGTTTTTGAAAGTACTCTATCGAAGTTATTTTCTGTTGGTAACGCTTGAAATAGAGTTGAGTCTAGGAGCGAGGAAAGAAATTCACTTCTAAATGCTACAATACTTCTATCTATCTATCTATCTATCTATCTATCTATCTATCTATCTATCTATCTATCTATCTATCTATCTATCTATCTATCTGTCTGTCTGTCTGTCTATCTATCTATCTATCTATCTATCTCTCTCTCTCTCTCTCTCTCTCTCTCTCTATATATTATATATATATATATATCTACCCCCTCTCTCTCTATATATATATTAATAGTAAAGGGTAAAATCAGTAATAATTTTACCAGGTAGCCAGTGCGGAAATAAAAATCTTATAGGTAAATTTTACAAAATCTATTATATAAAATCCGTTCGGTCTGTCTGTCTGTGTGTCTTCTAGGATTTCGGGCATCCTCCATCCGATTGCGCTCAAATTTGATATGTAGATACCGACGGTATCAGGGCGTGTATAAGTCTTGAAAAAATGACAAAAATCGATTCCAAGTGAGAATGCGATCGATAAAGCCATGGGAACGTGCATTTGTACGCGCAAGTACATCAGCTGTTGCGATCGATACTACGCGTACGCGAGAAAAATGCACGTGCAATTTGCACAGACGTTCTCGAGGCAAAAGTTATTACGGGTCAAGGAGCAGGGGACGTTGTTTTTATTTCCCGCATGCCATTGATTCCGTCGGACTGTGTTTACCCGATGAAACGCGTTCAATTCCCTATTCGCCTGAGCTTCGCGATGACCATCACCAAAGCACAGGGGCAGTCATTGAAAGTCGTGGGGCTGGACCTCAGCACTCCCTGCTTTTCGCACGGACAGCTGTTCAACAAACCTTTTCTACTACGCTCCAGACGGAGTAACAAGGAATGTGGTTTACAAGGCTGCGCTCCATTAGCTTTTCCATACCCTTAAGCATCCCGTAAAGTAAGTTAGCTTAAAATTAGTTACTTAAGTTCCCTAGGTTGTTGCTTTTCATCAAAAATCGCTCCAAGTTGATTTCCTACACGTTTTATCGGATAAACTTATTATTGTCCCAGGTACGTTCTCATAAATTCATCATGCTTTTCTATCTAGATTTACCTCCAGCTAACCCATTTGCATGAATCGTTTTTGTGTTTCTCAATGGGGAGGCGTATGGGACGGTCGGACAAGTTGTTTTAGAAAATTTGGTTTAAATGTTTGCCAACTCAGCACCGTCCATTAGACGGGGGGGGGGAGGCGTTTTGATCGTATTTTATAATTACATGCATAATTATAACAAGGGGTCGGCTTTATGTCTTACCACGCACCGTAAGAAATAGACGCTAAAGTCTTTTTTATTGCCTTAAAATCTCCGAGAATAACACACTTTATTGTAGGCAAGCAAAAGAAAAATAATGAATCAATAAGGCTGATTAACTATGGACGCGTTTCGAACTTAAAGCAAAGAATAATTTTCTTACTGTTACTCTTCTGCATAGTATATCGTATAAGTTCACGGGTATTTCAAATTATGCACGCGGTCAGCGTGATTGTATGACCAATATCTATCCACAGTCGTAAAAGTATACTGCCGAGTATTATTCAGATCAGCCTTATTGATTCATTATTTTTTCTTTTGCTTGCCTACAATGAAGTGTGTTATTCTCGGAGATTTTAAGTTAGTAAAAAAGACTTAAGCGTCTATTTCTTACTGTGCGTGGTAAGACATAAAGCCAACCCCTTGTTATAATTATGTATATAATTATAAGATATTATAACTATCATCTATCTATCTATCTATCTATCTATCTATCTATCTATCTATCTATCTATCTATAAATATATCTATCTATCTATCTATCTATAAATATATCTATCTATCTATCTATCTATCTATCTATCTCTCTATATATATATATGTATATATATATATATATATATATATATATATATATTATATATATATATATAATATATATATATATATATATATATATACAGGACGGGCTTCCACAATTTCTGTCTAAAATATTTACTCTCAAAACTAACGTAGAAGACACTCGCTTAAAGTGCCGCGCTGTGAGACTGAGTCCAGAACAGATGTTTTTGCAAAGAATTTTGAAATGTTATTGTCATAGAATTAGAGGCACTAATATTTTATTGTAGATCTTAGCATATGAGATACTGTGATAATATATATAATAAACCTAACACTTCTTTTTTTTTAATCTCTTCTTAATAAAATCTGTTATAAATGTTGGTTGTTTACTTGGCTGATTGATCCAGTCATGTTTAACATTGAAGAGAGAGAGAGAGAGAGAGAGCAAAAGATAGGTACGGAGAAAATTAACGCAAGAAGTGCAAGGTGAGTGCACATACTTAAAGCGGTGGTACTTAATGAGTAAAAGATTGCTACATACACATTGAGAGAAAAATATCAGAAAGAGAGAGAGAGAGAGAGAGAGAGAGAGGGGGAGGGAGAGAGGGGAGTAAATAGAGAGAAGGAAGAGAGAGAGAGAGAGAGAGTAGATCACAAAACATTTATTGGAGGAGTTATACAAGTGGGAAATAAGGAGTAGTTCTCCATAGACAAAATGCAGAAGCTGTTAGTGTATTAATGTTTGTATATGTCGGAACATATTGAGGATGAATATGTAGTTCATTGTTTAGTTTCATTTAATTTCAATTCATGGTGATAAAAATTTGTCTTTTGAAAATTAGTATTCGTTTCATCATTCTGTATAAGCACAAGGAAATTTGATGAAATTTAAATGATAATGAGAAATTGAAAACATCTAAAATGAGATACTTTTTCACTCACCTTTGGTGCATGTAGCTTTAGCCAAACGGCATTGATGTCCAACGGTTGTTTCCAACAGTGTCCACCGATCATCGAGTGTTTCCACCCTGAACCATAACACCCTTCCGCTGGTGCGTCAGCAGAGGTAGCAAAATCACTGCTCATCTTCTCTGGCCTTCCAACTTAACTCTTCTCTCTTGCTCCATGGCCAGAAAGAGGCTCTTTCCGTTGTCTCTCCAATCTGGTGCATTGCTATCTTTCGCTCTTTTCCTCTTATTCCAGTGGATATAAGCATTTCCCATACTAACTGGGCAGGGAATTTCTTACAGCCAAATCTCGACTGAGCATAATCATGACTGCCATTCCTTCACCCTGCAATGTTGCACCATGCTTCCATTTAAATGTTTGATCTCACCCTTCTTCCCACGGGACCGTAAGCTCGAACTGGATTATTTTTCTCTACTCTTTCAAACCTCAAAACCACATATTTTCAAACAACATCCAGAGTGACAAAAGTATACTTTAGATGTTACCCACCATCATTTGACGGGTAATACGCTAATAGTTTATTAATCTCGAATGCCTTTTGTTGCATTTACTATAGAGTAGAAAAAAATAACAATGTTACAAGAACAATGGCGTACTTGTAACTATTTCACTATTTAACTGAAATAGCTATTGACAGAAATCGAAAGCATTGTTAATTGAAGTCGCTTGAAGATCACACTTTCATTTCGGTGCAAGTAATACGCTATGATATAAATCAACATGTTTAATTATACCCAAAGTTTGTTTCATTCAGCTCCTTCGTTGTCACTGCGAAATGAATGCTTAATATCAATCACTCTTCTGAGGTGTGATATCAGAGTTGACGCATGACTAGATGCATTGGATATCAGTATATCGAAATGTTTCAGTAAAAACAATAATTTAACATGATTAACCTCAGGCTATTGAAGCGTCAAATAATAGAACGATTCCCTATGATATTAATTATTTAATTTTGTTTGCTGTATTGATAAATTCATATCTTTTTGCGGAAGCAGCTAATTTCAACGAGAAGTTATTGAAATAGAATTTGATTAAAGAAAATTAGCGCCTATACACCTGACATAATTATAGATTTTGCAAAACAAAGATAAAAGGAAAGAAAAATAAAACGCTTTGAAACAATTTCCAGCGCTTAAATGAAATTATTTGTAAGTTAAATCTTAAATATTTATTGTAGAAGATTGTTCAAAGGTTGCTAGAATGGAAAATAAATCTGATTAGCGTTCGAAATGGAGATGTCACGTAATCTTAAATCTCAACTTCATGTCAGTATGATTGTGTTAATTTTAGCAGAATTAAATCTTTTCGATTAAATATTCTCAATTCATTTGTTGTTTTTATGTTTGGGAACATTATATTAACCCGTTGAACAACAACACAAATACTTATGTCTCTCATAATGTTTTACCAGCTGCATATGGAAAAAATTGCCTTTGGGTATAAATCATGGTGAGATTAAATCATATCACTTACTGCAATGGTTCACAAAGGGTGCAACGCGAGAAAATGGCAAGTGTGAAAGATAGTTTCAAGAATAATTTGCATTTCTTTTGTAAGATTCCTGTTCGATAAAATGCTTAGCGGTACTTCTTTCGACTCTTTACGTTCTAAGTTCAAATTCCTTTGCTTTACATCCCTTCGGGGTTGATAAAATAAGAACCAGTCGAGCGTTGGTATATATATTTAACCGGTGCGCATTCAAAGCAATGAATAGTAACTTACGAAACCGTGGTATGCTTGAATCTCTTTAATAATCTCATAATAATGACTTTTATTACTTTTATTCCTACCTCAGTTCATCTAATTGTATATATCTATCGTTACTTTTCATAAAAAGCCTTTACTTTTTTTTTATTTACAATGTGCATTTTCGTTGATTTTTCTTACTTTCCCCTTACATTACCACGTGTAGTTTCTATTTTCCTTTTGTAACATATTTCTATCATATATATATATATATATATATATATATATATATATATATATATATATATATATATATATATATATATGTGTGTGTGTGTGTGCATTTAATTTATTCATAGGTAGATATTTAACTCAATTTTCAGACGGTGCTGAGAAAAATCCGACTGTATGCCGTGATCTAGAATTGCCGTTTGAAAAGACTTCAGAAGAAGACTCATTGAATTCTACATTAATATCAGATTCTCACCGCACGCTCGAAAAGGTTTGTGAAAATTATATATAGTTATGAGTTTCGGTTTCTCATATACTAGAGATAAAAAACCATCCCATTCTATATGTTGATATTGTTGTGAAAAACTGGATAAAAAGTGTCACCAACAGAAATATTAGCGATCAGGGATTGAAAAAAACAAGTCACAGTTTCAGATTATTTGCAGAATGCGTCTTCCAAAGTGGGTAGAGTAATTGCTCAACAAGAAAACCATACATAATAAGGTGGAAAAGTGATTCAGTTTTCCTGATTTTAAAAACTTTCTTTGATACTGAGTGAAAAGTTGCGAAATTTCTTTTGTGTACTAGTACAATTCGCAGAAGAATTATTGAGATAGCAGTTGATATTGAGAAACCTGTTTCCGAAACTATGAAGAATTCTAAAATAGAATCGACCAACGTTGCTAGAAAAGCACAGATCTTAGTGGGTTAGTAATAGGAGATTTATTCACAATGAAATAATCGCACAAGGATTGTTAGAGGTGCAGCAGTTCTTAGCAAATAATATTCAACAAGCAGTACTTATCAAGCTGGCCTAGTGGTTAGAGCAGCAGACTCGCGGTCGAGGGATTGTGGGTTCGAATCCCAGACCGGGCGATGTGTGTGTTTATGAGCGAAACGCTTAAGCTCCACACGGCTCTTGCAGAAGGTAATGACTCTTTCGCCACAACTTTCTCTCACTCTTTCCTCTTGCTTCTTGCAGCTTAACTGCTACGGACCGGTGTCCCGTCCAGGTGGGGAAGCTATACGCCAAGGAAACCGGGAAACCGGCCCTTATGAGCCAGGCAAGGCTCGAGAATTAACAAAAAAAACTTATCAAGCTGTGCTCGTCAAAAAATGCTCATTAAATAGCATTTAGAAGGCAGTACTCATCAAATATTGTTCGTGACTCAGTATTCAAGAAAATGTACTCATGAAGTAATACCTGCTAACAGTCCCCATTAAACAGTGCTAATCAAGCAGTACTCATCATAATGCTTTTCTACCAATGTCAGTCGATTCGAATTTAAATTTCTTCATACTACTGGAAACATATTTCTCAATATTAGCAGATATGTTAACTACTATTCTACAAATTGTACTATCACATAACTTTACATTATTTACATTCGACGGATATTTCTCCTCATCTTGTTTGTTGTTAACACAACGTTTCGACTGATATACCCTCCAGCCTTCTTCAGGTGTCTTGGGAAAATTTCGAACCTGGGTTCTCATTCCTAAGGTATTCTTCGATGTTATTATTATTATTATTATTATTATTATTATTATTATTCAGTAGTTTTATTTTTATAGCGTGCTTTCACTTACTACCGAGCGCAGCTCTGTGTGTCTTTGGTATGTGCTGTGATTTGTTGTGATGCTCTGATGGTTATTGTATGGAAAGTGTTCTGCGTAGGATGTGTGCAGTGCCTAGTAGGGCAATTTTCTGTATGTTATATGTGTTTGTAAGTCCTGGTGTTTTTGTTATGTATTTGTCTGAATATTTTTTTATCATGCCTAATGCACCTACTATGATAGGAATTGTTTCTGTTTTTAGATTCCACATTCTGGTTACCTCTATTTCCAGGTCTTTGTATTTTGAGAGTTTCTCCATTTCTTTTAGAGACAAGTTGTCATCTGCCGGTATTGATACATCAATTAGAAAGCATTTTTTTCTTCATGATCTCTGACAACTATATCTGGTCTGTTGGCCTTAATTTCCCTATCTGTGTGTATCGGCATATCCCAGAGTATGGTTGCTTTCTCGTTTTCTGTGACCTTTTATGGTGTGTGCCTATACCATCTTTTTCTGTTGTTATTCCATAATGTTGGCATAGCTTCCAGTGTATGTAGGTTCCAACTCTGTCATGTCTGTGAATATATTCCTTCTTAGCTAGGACTGGGCAGCCAGAGATAATATGATTTATTGTTTCTTGTCCATCTCCACATATTCTGCAGTTACTTGTTATATTTCTTTTCATTACATGTTTTTGGTAATTTCTGGTGGGAAGGCTTTGGTCTTGTGCTGCAATTAAAAATCCCTCTGTCTCTGCTTTGAGTCCTGAGCTTCTCAACCATTGCTGGGATTTTTCTTTGTCTATTTCTTTTGCGTTTACTTTAGTCCAGTATTTACCATGAAGGGGCTTTTCTTGCCATCGTTTTATCATGGTTCGTTGCTGTTCTATTTTCAGTTTGGATTTCATTTGTTTTATAGCTTTTGTCTTTTCTTCATCTTCTTCTTTTTGTTCTTCATATTTATTAGGTGGTATGATTTCTTGTTTGTATTTGTCAGCTTCCTTAAATACTGAGAACAGTATTTTGTTTTGCTCGTGTTTTGCCGCTATTTGTATCAGTTTTCCTTCCTTCTGAAGTAGATATTTTTGCAGTCCTATGGTGGTTATTTTATAGTAGTTTTCCAGCTGTATAAGGCCTCTACCACCTTTATACGTTGTATATATAGTCTTTCTATGTCAGATTTTGGGTGATGCATCCTAGATCCTGTCATTATTTTTCTTGTTTTCCTATCTATTTTGGTCAGTTCATTTAGTGTCCAGTTAAGGATAGTGTAGCTGTAACTTATAACTGGGACAGCTAAAGTGTTAATACCTATTATCTTGTTTTTAGCATTGAGCTCTGTTTTTAGTATTGATCTAACTCGTCTATAATATTCTTTTTTATTTTCTCTTTCATTTGTGTGTGTTGTGTCTTATCTAATTCATGGATTCCTAAGTATTTGTAAGTTTGGCTTTGGTCTAATTCTTTTATTTCATTGATTTCATCTAGTGTGATGTTTTCCTCTTTTCATAGTTACTTTGGCGCATTTTTCTATTCCAAATTTCATATCTATTTCTTTGGTAAATCCATGAACTGTCTTTAATAGTGTTTCCAGCTGTTTGTCATTTGCAGCGTATAGTTTTAGGTCATCCATATATAAAAGGTGGCTGATAGTTTTGCCGTAACATTTATATCCGCATCCAGTTCTATTTAGCATATCAGATAGAGGTGACAGTGCCAAGCAGAAAAGGAGTGGAGAGAGCGTGTCTCCCTGGAATATTCCTCTTCTAATGGGGATGTCTTTGGTTTTCATGAGTCCCTCTTTTGTTTGGAGCTGTAGCACTGTTTGGCATTTATTCTATTATTATTATTATTATGCGTTTATTTACTTTGCAGAATTACGGAATCCGAACATTTATGACTAATTTTGCACTCTAAGCCTCATTAACTGATTACGTCGAAAAGATTTAAACCAAGTGTTGATACTACAGAATAAATTAAAGAGACATCTGGAGCTAGAAGAAAAAAACTCATTGTACCACGAACCAGATGAGGATGACTGGTGTGCAATTTCACGTATATGACAGATATCTTTGCTTTACTAAACAACTCAGTTCCAATATGTAATGCCGTGAAAACAATATCCCCACAATCACAGAGAAACTAACTGCATTAACTTTAAAACGTTCCTACTGGTAAACAGTTTTAAAATGAATTGTATGATCTCACACAGAATATTTTGCCACACTGCTATAAAAGATTGATTAGTCCTTACTTCACATTGTTATCTACACAAAATCGGAAAATAAAACACGGGCGTGTTGAAAAATTTGACGTATTAATAATTATGTTCTGTGTTCTGCTAGGAGGTTTTGCCTGTGAATGAATTTCTAATTAATAAAATTTTATTGTTGGTCTAGAAGATTTTGTTTCTGAGAGAGAGGGAGAGAGAGAGAGAGAGAGAGAGAGAGAGACAGAGAGAGAGACAGAGAAAGAGAGAAAGAGAGAGAGTGTGTGAGAGAGAGAGAGAGTCATTGGTACGAACCTAACTCTCTTATACTTTTATCATTAGTAGAATTTAAATTTAAATTAACACAGGCCAACTAAACACTGGACTATTGAGGTACATAATCCCGGATTAGATGGCGGATATTTGCTAGGGTTGTACCAAAAGTAATGCAAGAGATGGCATACTTTTTTTATTAACTGACATAACTCGTTCAAATTGTACATGTAGAGTAACGCCTCCTCTAAAGTAAATCTCCCTGTTGTAGGAAAATAATGGGTACCAAGCTGAAGCAACGTGTTGAGTTCTTGACGTAGAAGGGGTGCAAGCTAGTGAACATCCACAGAAGGGTAGAAATCTTTTAAAGAGATGACACCATTGACAAGAGTAATATGTACAGATGGAGGAAGACATTTTAAGAAAGAGAAAAACCACGCAGTAGGAGATCATCTACTGCGACTATTGACATAAATCGCCAGCGAGTGAACGAGTTTATTTGAGTGCACAGATGCTCATAATCCTTGAGCTTGCTGCACAGCTTACAACTTTACAGAAGGTGGTGGATGATTTTAGCTACACGATGACTTTAGTTACCGGAAACTGTGTGCTAAGTGGATTCCACGGTAGCTGTTACCCGATTTCAAAGACAGAAGGGTGGTAGTCTGCTTTGATTTGCTGGAAGTATTTGAAGGCAACAAAGATGAAAAGTGAAGGCTCACTTCATGAAATGATGTCATGCTTTTCTTCCAAGGCATAAAGTTTACGAGCCAGTAAAAGTCATGGTGACTGTTTTGGAAGAGAAGAAGGGCGTAATTCTCCTTGATTCTCTGGAACCTAGTGGTACTATAAACAGCGTTTGCTACATTGGGACATTCAAAAAGCTTAGAAAAGCCATTACGAAGATATGACCGAACAACAAACTGAAAACGATGCACATTCGCAATGACATTGTATGACCACACAATCGGTATATTGGGTTGGCCGGTGGTTCCTTATTCGCCATATAGTTCGGATTTGGTGCCCTCCGACTTCTACCTGTTTGGTCCAAAGAAAGTCGGTTTACATGGACAACAATTTGATAACATAGACAAGGTGAAAGTGGACGAGAAGAATTTGGTAGAATAGCGCACATCAGAAGTTTTTTCAAAAAGGATTTGAAAGTTCTGTTCAATGATGGTGCTAATGTTTCGCTAGCTATGGATATTATGTTGAGTATTAACTTTGTATTGAGCAAGTGCTACTCTAATAACGAACGCATTTTGAACAAACTGTGTCAGTTATTATAAAAGTTACTCCCACTTTTACTTTTAACCCAACCCTCTATTACCAAAGGCTATAAATTTCTTATTAACGGATATTGTTTCATATCTATACTATACAATACATCAAAAACGTCAGCATCAATTCCACTTGATGGTAACTCATAAAGAATGACAACAAGAATTTAGCTAAAATATAATTAATAAAGAACGAGCAATCATAGGCTGATAGAGAGCTTAGATTAATATCAACCCCACCCCACGTAAACTAAATGCAAATTCTTTTCGAAATTTGCAAAGGAGCAAAGGATATAATATTTGAACAAGAGGGTGAGTAGATATAAGAATTACCTTTTAGCCTCCAAGGGAATGAAATAATAGCGTGGACATCTAGTTGGGTTGTAATCATATTATAAATAATGTTCCTCGTCCGTGTTTATTAGAATCAATGTATTTGCCAGAGTTCTAAAGATCAAAGATTACGATAATAATAACTCAGTAAACTTTAGCCATCTGAGATGAAGGCATGTAATTATAATCATCACAAAAACGATTTGTATATCTATTGGAAGGAAATATTCTATATTCTGTTGTGAAAAACTCAGCGTAATTGTTCAATAAGTAGCTAACGTTCGATGCCGAGTGAGAAAAACAACAATGATCTTGCAATTCTCTAGCTCTGCTTTCATATCAATATTCGAACATTGTTACGGTATTTTCACGGAATATCTTAATGGAAATTTGTTGGAATCGATTTAATAGTATGGAGGAAAACTGTGCACTGGAAATGCATATTTCTCTGATTTCTGAAGTCGAATTGACAATAAATTGCACTTTAATGCTGAGAGTGAACAAAAGCCCTCCAACAGGCATTAAAATGTATGGGAGTAGCTATGCGCACAAAAGCCATATTTCATATACTGCTGAAGTGATACTATTAAGAAGTATCAATATTCGAGTACTTGACTGTATGTGGATGAGTAGGAATAAAGAAGAAAAGTAATTTAAAGGTGTTGACTTCCTCTATATCTAAACTGAATTGTTGTCTTTCCAATTTAACTGATCCACCTGAACAGGAAATTGTAGTAGGAAAATCTATTATCATATATCTACAGGAGTTAAGACACATTAAGAGGGGTTAAAAACTGCGAACGGCATACTAAGGCTGACGCCTCATTCCAACTGACCCCGCCGGCTTAAGTAAATATATGATGTTTCATACAATGTCTGTTTGCTTTCTCTATCTATCTGTGGCTAGGGAACACTGACATTCAATATAGGGAAAAACAGATAAAAATGTTTTAGTTTTACCAATGGCTTCAAATGAATCGATGCTTTATATTTTAAAAAATAGATATGATTATTTCATTGGGTGAAAAAAAAGCTTCCCAGATGCAATAGAAGCTAACACCATTTCATTTGCTGATGCGATTCGTTTCCATGAATAATCGATCTTCAGGAAGGTATGACAAAATTACTTGTTCAGGTACACTGGCTGATACCCCGTTTACCCCCCCAGATCCACAATCATCCCCATTCAGTCTAACTAAAAGTATTTTAACTTCATAGCTTGTATCGTGTGGAACATTACCGAGGAATTTAAGTAATTCCTCCACTTCAGCAGATTACTTTTAAAAATTTAGAGACGCAAGCTGTTGCTGTAGCTTTTATGATTATGGTTTAATGTTTTTTTTTATTCACCTTGGCTTGAATGATACAAAAATATTAATCCGGCCTGATTCCAAAAATATAAAAGATACATTAACAAAAATCAAAACGTCTTTCTATTTGATAAACATAGAATCCCCATCAGCGGCCACTAGGCTTGCTAGAAACAACAACCAAATTTCTTTTGGTATTAAATACATGATCCTGCAAAAAGACGGGATGGTCATAACTGGAATACTTATGATTATAGGTCTCGTCAATCAGAGTCGACCTGCAGCTGAAAAACCCCCCACAGAATTACAAAAGAAAGCTATATAATATTCATTCAGTATCAGACAATACTTTATCTTCTATAGGAAAACAGTTGAGATATTGCGTTGGCAAAAAGCTGTCGGCAGCTCTGTATCAGTGAAAAGTTATTATTTAAATCATCAGTAGCAGAATAAATATGACAGCTAATCATTATCTTCACAAAACATTTCTGAAAAATCGATCTGGTGACAACACTCAAAACACAAAGAGCCTAAAATAAATCTGCTCCTTCGGAAAGAAATAATATTGACAGAACATTTTAACATAATCTTCTGAATACAAACACAACCAGCCTGACGCTGTTCTTTAGGTTGGGATAGAAAATATATTGTGAAGTCATCTATTCTGCATATTTCAATATGTTGTATAGTATACAATATACAATGCCCTGTTTATGATTTTTTCCATGCATACTTTTAGCTGTAGGAGTATTCGTCTAAAAAATGCAGATGATCATAGATTAATCAAGAAGGACTATCGAAAGAGGACTCAACAACAGGCATAAATTATATAGATAAAGATAATCAAAAGAATAGTGAAACTTTCTGGAATATTATTTAGAGAAACATGCAATCTGATGCACTCATATATATATATAAACTCACAACAAATACAAACACTTGACTGTGAAATCAAAAAATATTACCTATTTACAACATGAGTTTTTCGGTGGCAAAGGAAAACCTAAATAGACATTCATTTTTCTCACTGAGCATGGTGTTTCTATATTTGATTTGAGGTAGTATTTTATCCTGAAGTAGTAAAACTGTTTTTAGAACCAACGATCTCAGTAAATTATGCCAGACTGAGTAGATCGATGTGAATTGATGAGACTGCACGTCTTCAGTTTCAAACGCGTGGGAAACATGTTGTCAATAAGGAGCATCAGAAATTTGCAGATTTGGGTTGAAATTACGGTCAAATGACTCTGTAATCACTCGCAGGTTTAAGTTTGTATATCAAGTCCTGGATTTAAGAATCGAAATTGTTGGGAAAGAAACAGTTGAAATTATCTGGAGAGGGGCTGCAGGAATATCGAATAGAAGGGAAATGAAGAGGGTGTACAAAAATAGTTTCAAGAAGCATAAGCCATTGTGGTAGTACTACAAGAAGGGAGAATAAACAGTATATGTGTTTCTTCTCACTTCTTGTAGCTCTACTGATTGTATAGTATCAATGAATATTTCCCACTGAGCTGGGCGGATAGTTTTTTTTCCGTTTATAGCAATCTAGAATATATGCATTTGTGGTAGCAGTACCGTCTGAAATATCTGAGCGTTATTCAAAAGTGGGCTTTATTTTATAAAATTTACATGTCCATTGAGCTGGAACTTATCGCGGTTCCCCTGGCGCTCAAGTGACAGAGAGTGCAAATGTTTTTCCGGGACGGGATACCAGTCTAACACAGAGTTTCATATTCAGCTGAGTGATTTGGAAAAAAACTAAAAGGAAGTTCTTTACTCATGGATACATGCCGTCCGATCCAAGAATCGAACATACGACTTAATGACTATGAGCTGAACCCCTAGACCATTAGATTATACATCTGGAAACTGATCAGAGTTGAAAAAGTTTGGTTCAGATGAGGAATGCTAGATTGTTGGGTGATGTTTTAACAATAGTATATATTTGAGGTAAACACGAAAGATTGCTTGATCTAGCAAAGCCTATCATTTAAAGCCACTTCAGGGATGCTGGTTGTGTGAAGTTCATTGCAGAGAGAACGTGGTGCAAGGTTTAGTTCCTACTATATGTAGCATTTAAATTTTTATAATGATGAAGAAAACTTGTCTGCTTCGCATCCGCAAGAAAATATATGGAAATAGTGCAAATTTAACGTGAGGCGTCTGAGTGTGTAGAGGGAAGGATGAATGAAGATTGGCAACGTCTAAGTATGTGTGCGATTATAAGTTAGAGCATGCAGTTCTTTAATGTACAAAAGGAAGGCCTGGATTTGAGATTGCTAATATGGAAGTTGGCTGTCATCTTCAGAATATGACCTGTTGTGCGTTCCCATTGAGATACATTATAGAAATTATAGGATAATAGCTAGCTCTGAAGTCCTCTTTTTGAGGGGTAAACAAGGTCAGCATTAGGATTAGTTGGCTTGTTCGGTTGGAGTAAGAAAAAAGTCTTTTCACTACATGATTATGTGTAGGGATGTGGTGGAGAATAAAATGCTTGGGCGTTACGCCGTGCACTTATTACATTAGCTAATGAGTAAGATGAAGAGAAATTACCATGACAATATTTGTAGGGAGTGTTGCAGTTACTGGGAGATTGATCATGGTTGTAAAAGGGATGGCCTGAAGTAATTTTGAAGTGAGAAAGAATTTAGGTTATATGTTTTTCTATAGGAGCCGGTCACGAGATTTCCATGGCATACAAGTGGCCAAGATCGCAATGCTCCGTCTGATCGGAAGGCCAGTCAGTCGTAAGATTATACATATATAGCTGAGTGGAGTGAAGCAGTTTGAAATGAAATCTTGCGATCGCGAGTGCGACACCAAAGACTAGACAACGTGCCATCGCTTCAGTCTCATTAATAATACTTTTTTTAAAATAAGCTTACATTTATTTCAGATACGTTATGACATAGAGTCATAAATTCCTCGATGACCCTGTGGATGCACAGACAAAAGTCCCGAGCGGTAAGAAACTAATAATTTCACACACACACACACACACGCATATCAGAAATATAGAATTGTATTGTCCAATCTGTACAGAACCGACATAAGACATGACTGGAGGCTTATAAGCCTTAAAAAGTTCACCCTGACACCTCCTACGAGTATAGCTTAGTGGATAAAGGCACTAGTTAATGCAGAATAATCACATAGAAGTTCTAACCTGAATCTCAGGAAAGGCAATTAGGGGAATCACAAATCACTTGAGGAAAAGAAAAGAGAACAAAGCCGAAACAGCGAAAGCAACAATCAAGACGACAGCAGGCGGACTAATATACAGGGTGCGATGGGTAAATTGTCACAATTTTATAATTTTTAATTTCCCGTGTGCGCATTTTTGTTTCTGATTTTGTCGACTACACAGTATAGTAAAGTCAGTTTGGCACCGCCTGTGAGAAAAACAGCACCCCGAGGCAATTCACTCTGCCAGAAATTTGGAAACGACTTGCTGTATTACTTGGCATTCCCGTCGGAAGCTCCAATATGAACATTTCAGAGTGTTTGGGTGTCAATCTGACGACAGTCCAATTTGAGGATATATACCGAGAGTGACGAAAATCAAATATCCGGTCAACATCACGGTGTTTGGAATGATCATTTGTAATGGCGATATTATGCCTCCATTCATCATGGGTCAAACGGGTGGCTGCTGGAAGACCTTGTGTCTGGCAACAGGACTCTGCACCATCCCACACCAGCAGGAGAATCCAGTCATGACTGTCAGACAATTTCTGCAGCCATATCACTCCAACACCTCAGACTGCAACCCTCTTGATTATTATGTGCGTGGCGCAGTTGTACGAGAGACCAACAAAACTCTTTGTAACACCAAAGATGAACTGATGGCAGCATTCACCACCTCAAACAAGGAGACTATCCAAAAGTGTGGCAGGAGTAGAAGTCGTCTGGAGGCCGTGGTAGAATCCAATGGCGACTTTATTAAATAAATTTACCCTCTAGAGTTTCAAGATATTTCTATGTAATTTTGTTAAATAATCTGTTAAAATGAGATGTCAGTGTTATTTTCATTTTTGCGTAATTTAGACGACAGTTTATTTGCCGCACCCTATATATATATATATATATAGAGAGAGAGAGATTTATATATATATAGATAGATGCGCGCGTATGTGTACGTGCATGTATGTGTGTGTGTGTGCGTGCATGTATGTGAGTGTGTGTGTATGTGTGTGAGTGTGTGTGTATGCGTGCGCGCATCTACATACGCATACACACACATATATATCTTTTGTTTTACCTTTTACCTGTTTCAGTCATTAGACTGCGGCCATGCTGGAGCGCCGCCTTTAAAATACATTGCAAGCTCAAATTATAAGTATGTATGTGTTTTCCTTATTTTCAGTTTTTTTTCCTATTATTTATTCTCGATTACTTTCATATCTACATTGTAAGATTTTTCCTTGAAATCTTCTTATCTCTTATTTCTTATCTACTGCACTTTTAATTCTTTATAATGTTTCCACATCACGAAACTGTTCTTTAAGTATTATGTTTTATAGAATAAAAATGTTCGTCGCTCCTTTCTTCTGTCTTTCTCTTTAACCACTGTTGTCAATAGAAGATTCTCTTTTTTGTTGAAACAATGACGCGGTTTTTTAATCCGCGATTAAACAACATTTTCGAAGCACCGTAGATAGGTAACCCTAGGTAGATTTAAAACCGGTGCGTTATCTAAAAACAGTCAATGAATATTTCCAACTGTGGAAGGCTAATACGCCTGAAACGTGCGTCTGAGAATCTGCTAATAGAAGCACTGAATACATATGGTGTTTTCATATCTTTTACCAAAAGAAAGTATTTAATTCTCCACGGTAGCTGCAGTGATATTACTTTTAGAAGTTAAAATATGTCACAAGTAGATTTAACTCCACCTAAAGCTTATATATATATATATATAGTGCTCCAGTATGACCGCAGTAAAATGACTGAAACAAGTAAAAGAATAAAAGAATATATTGTGTTGTACCTAGGGCAAGTATCTTCAAGTACAGTCTCGAGCCAATCAAGAGTGGATTTGGTAGATGGAAACAGAGAGAAGCCCGTCATTGCTTAACAACTGGTGTTATTGTGCTTACGTCTCCATAAATTAGTAGTTCGACAAAGAAACTGATAGAATAAGTACCAAGATTAAAGATATAAGTCGTGGGGTCAATCTGTTTGACTGCAATTCTCAAAGGTGGTATTCAAAGAGGGCCGCAGAAGATAGAAAATATACATCCATACATACATAATATATATATATATCTTTTTTCTCAGGAACTATTAGACCTGACACTGTGCATTAGCCGGTGTTTTTCAAACGATGAATAGCTTTGCGTAAACCATGGTCCGTTTTGTTCTCTTACTTTATTATCATCTTATAATCATCTCATAATAATGACTTTTATGACTCGTATTACTACCCCAGTCAATCTAGATGTGTATATGTTTGTCGTTACCTGTCATAAATAGCCTTTTTTTATTTGCAATGTGCATTTTCGTTGATTTTTCATATTTTACCCCTATATATATATATATATATATATATTAGGTAGTGCTGAAACATTCCTGGTTTTAGATAAAAGAAAATACAGTAGCATCAGTTAACTGTAATTTTATTCAGCATATTTACGTCTCAGATTTACATACTTAATGCAGCAGTCCTTCAGTTTTTCTGAGCCCTGTAAATAAACTCGGAAGTTCAGGCCTCCAATCAGGTCTTTCGTGATAACCTTTCAACACCCCATCATGTGCATGTATATATATATATATGTATGTTAAGAAGCTTGCTTCTCCACCACATGCTTCTGGGTTAAGTTTCACTGTATGGCACCTTGGGCACGTGTCTTCTGCTATAGCCTCGGGCCGATCAAAGCCTTGTGAGTGGATTTGATAGACGGAATCTGAAAGATGCCCGTCGTATATATATACATATACATATATATATATATATATATATATATATATATATATATATATATATATATAGCGACGGTATGAGAGGTATTGGTATCTTGAAAACCCAGAGTGTCGGGTAGCGCTAAGTAAGTGGTATGGATAGACCGTAAACTCTTGGTTCGATAAAGATACCAATGAGGAGTCTAATGTGGGTCTTGTATTAGCATGCATATTTATATATATATATATATTAGACAAAATGAGATAACAAAGCCGAGGCTGTGAAGTGTTTTCAGGACATTTATAATGAAATAGTCTAACAACTGTTTCTGGGATATTATGGATATCCATTAATCAAAGACGGTGTCAAAATATATTTGAGTTCGAATTATTGTGGAAAAGGAGGAGATAGGGAAATAGGAGAATGAAAGTAGAGATAAGATATATAAAGATATTGTAGGTGTAGTTCCATTATTCTAGGAAAATGGTGTATAGATGTGGTAAAAATGTGGTAAAAAAGTTTCCCGTATATGGTATTTAAGTTCCAAAAGCAGTTCATGTTTAGGCATTTCAAAGTATGGAACCATGGAATCAATGTTGTTCGTTCGAAAGCTTTTGTGGTGTGAAGGAAAATTTAATACTGTATTGGTAGTATTTGTGGGTAGATGTGGGGATGAGAGATGTGTATGGTTAGAAAGAGGAGATAGGACAAATTTAAGATAGGAAAAGAAAATGAGAGAAAAAATAATAAAGAGAAACTGGAGAGAGAGAAAAAACAAAGACTGAAAGTGAAGAAAGAAGGGTGAAAGAAGTGAGAAGGGGTGTTAGTTGGTGGTCAAGATAATGTGATGGGAGAGATGTGGGGCGGGATAGGAAAAGATGAGAAGGTAAGGCGTAAAAGAATGTGAGATATGTGAGTAGAGGTGATATGACAGCTGTATTAAGGGATGAGTGGGGAAAAGGTAGAGAAAAGATATGTGTGGGGTGATACCGAAGTGTGTCGTAGTTTTGGTAGCAAAATTTGAAGTGGAGAGAAAGATGCAAGGGAGAATTATTTATTCTCCATTACTTTTATATCTACGTTGATTTTTTCCTTGAAATCTTCTTATCTCTTATTTCTTAACTACTGCACTTTTAATTCTTTATACTGTTTTCACTTCACGAAACTGTTCGTTAAGTATTATGTTTTATAGAATAAAAATGTTCGTCGCTCATTTCTTCTGTCTTTCTCTTTAACTACTGTTGTCAACAGAGGATTCTTTGAGGTTGAAACAATGACGCGGTTTTTTAATCCATGATTGCATAATATTTTCGAAGCACTTTAGATAAGTAATCCTTGGTAGAGTTAGAACCGGTGCGTTATCTAAAAACAGTCAATGAGTATATACCACTGAGGAAGGCTAATACGCCTGAAACGTGTATCTGCGAATCTGTAAAGGGAAGCACTGTGTACATATGGTGCTTTTATATCTTTTACCAAACGAAAGTATTTAATTCTCCACGGTAGCTGCAGTGATATTACCCGTAGAAGTTAAAATATATCACAAACAGTTTAAAATTAACCTAAAGCTCATATATATATATATATATATATATATATATATATATACAGTGCTCCACTATGACCGCAGTCAAATGACTGAAACAAGTAAAACAATAAAATATATATATATCTGTGTATGTGTGTGTGTGAATGTGTGTGTGAATGTCTATGTGTATATGTCTATATATGTGTCTGCTTCTCTGTAGGTATACGTATTTCTATCTATTTTTATGAATGTGTGTATATATACACGTATGTATACACGTATATATACACACATATATATATACATGCACACGCACATACGTGCCCGCAGTTGCACACGCATTTACAGTCACATGCATGTACGCATAAGGATTTGTGTTTTAATATGTGGAATGCCTCTTTAAGGCATAACTTACAGGCTAAGCGTTGACCTTGATATGGAAGCACTGAATCTATTATGGACCATGACAAAGTGTAGGTAATAATTCTATCTTTGAGATGATGTATGCGACTGGCAAGTGTTGTGGATTACTGTGTTTCTGTATTTAAAAGAATTAAGATGAGCGGCATATCGCTGCTTAGAATTTACGGTTTACCCCATATATATTGCTGTAGAATTGTGTAGTGCGTTGAGGACGGTGCATTTAGATCTTCTACAATGGGTTTGTAGAGGGCAGATGTAACCAGGACGGCAGTTACAAGTGGGTGTATTTTGGGGATTATTTTCAGGACTGGAGAAGGTCATTTTGTCAGAGGAGAGGTTAGAGATGGGGGTAGAAATGTTTAAGTTATTAGTATTATCAATATTATTATTACTATTATTGTTATTATTGCTATCGTTGTTGTTAATTATTCTATCTGTAAGGGTGCTGGAAGTTGTGGTAGTATTCTGGGTAGTGTTAGTAGGATGGGTTGGGTTATGGTTATGGTCTAACGTATGGGGTTCAATGCTGGAGCAGTGTACATGTTGGATGCGCGTGTATTTAGGGTTCTTAAAGTGTAAGTTTTCATAGTAGAGAGAAAGCTTTTGTTTATTAGAGGCTGCTATGATAGATTCGAAGTTGGGTGGGGTGGAATAGAATAGCTTCAGGGTGGATCTATTAAAGATAGAGTAATATTTATGTTGAAGTAAGATTCCAGTATATTAAAGAAGGATTTAGCTAAGTTTTTGACATTTAGTGAGAAGGTGGGGGTGGATACCGTAGAATAGAGCGTCCACCACTATTTTTTTTGGGGGGGGGCATAGGGGTAGTGCTATCAATATATTTGGAAAATGGATGGGAGTAGCATAACCCGTTCTTGTTAACTGTTTTAACTGTTTTGGCTTTTGACCTAAGTCGAAAAACAACTTAAGTCGAATTAACTTGCCTTTAGGCTAGACTAGGCCGAATTTATTTGTCTCTAGGCTAAACCGATAATAATCATTCCCAGCTCTATATTTTATTTATGAATGCATTTTCAATAATACATGGTAAATAAAAACCTATCTTAAGCTTGCAAACCATTTTTATTTTTGATACAGTACAGTAGAAAAAAAATAATCTAAATTTACTAATACAACTTGGCGGTGTTTACCGTTTATCGCGGACGCTGTATTTATGAATGTGATTTGCAATAAGACATGGTATAAAAAAAGCCTTTTTAGCTTAAAAAACAAATTCAGTAATTATTATTTTGCAATAGAAAACAAAACTAACTTATTGAAAATTTACCAATACGTACAAACAATTTGGTGATTTACATCGCGGATGTAGATGGCTGCGGATCGTCAATATCAACTGGCTGGCTGTTCTTGTTGGTCGATGCTGATAAAAATCCGGTTGAGAGTTCTTTGAACTGTCTTCTTTTCCTCAAGGATTACATTATAAGGAGCACAATCTTCGTGACTAGCCCCCATAATCTTGGAAAAGCGTTGAGTATTTGGATCTATATCCTCGAACATAGAAAGACCTTTTTCGGTATATGCAAATACTTACTGCATTTTCTTGTGAAGCTCTATCAAATCCTCGTTCGTCAGGGGCTGCTCGTCTTTTTCAAATAAATCTGTGAAATTCTTCTCATCCAAATCCATTTCTAGTTCTTTGCTTGTAGTCACCAACGTTTTGTTGATGGCAACATTATCAAACCCCTTAAAATCATTCACGAATTGCGAGCAAAGCTTCTTCCATATACCATTCATAGCTGTGTTCTGTGCATCATTTCATGCCGCTGCTATGTTCTGTACAGCCTTGTAGATATCGTATCTCTTCCAAAGTCACGAAGTGTGATGGACCCATCAAAATCAGTTGCAACTATTGCTTGGCGCAACGAACGCTTCATATAGTAACGCTTGAAGATAGCAATTATTCCCTGATCCATTGGCTGCAGAAGAGGCGTGGTGGTATACGACAGTAACGTTGGGGTAAAAATCTAAGATGTTTGCGGGTGGACAGGAGCATTATCAAAGATAAGTAAAACCTTAAAAAGAATCACCTTCTACTTACAGTAGCTCTCTGCTGCTGGGATAAAATGACTGAAGAACCAGTCTTGAAAAACAACAATAGTAACTCATGCTTTTGAATTAGCCTCCCATATAACAGGGAGAGATGCTTTGTGTATGTTCTTCAGGGCACGGGGTTTGTGTGTATGATACACAAGCAATGCCTTTAACTTAAAATCTCCTGCACAATCACCACCCAACATAATGGTCACACGTGGGAGTGGGGGCAAACACAGAATCCATTCACAAAGCTTTGGTTCGCCGGAGGCTATTGTAGAAGACACTTGCCCAAGGTGCCACGCAGTTGGACTGAACCCGGAACCATGTGGTTGGTAAGCAAGCTACTTGCCACACAGGTACTCCTGCGCATATATATATATATATATATATATAATATATATATATATATATATATTATATATATATATATATATATGTGTATGTGTGTGTGTGTGTGTTCTGTTCTGTCCTGCCGCTCAGTCTTTTAAGATTTTTCCATATCCATTCTCCTTGCGCCAGCTTACTACAATCCTCTGATAGTTAAGAGACCTTTTCTATTATTTATTTATTTGTTTTCCTCTATGTACTCCTTTGCCTTTCCCAGAGGCTTAACGCTTTCAGCTTAAGTCCCTGACCCAGCCGGTTTCGAGTATTATCGGAGATAAGTGTGTGAAACTACGAAGATATTCCGGACTCCTACTGAAGAGGTAGTTGGCTGCGAATGATCCATGTATCTCGTTTTGTCCCGTTTGCCGTTGTCGTGCTATTATCCTTTTTTCCGCAGGTTGTGTTTTGATAGTTTCCGTTTGTTGTATATTTTCTGTTATACCTTTGATTTATTTTGATATATATTCAAAATAATATAAATTAATTAATTTTATGTATTGGCTTATGTTTTTCACTGTTTGATTTGCCTAATAGTGGTTTTATCTCTAATTTAATATAATATAATATAATATATTTATACTATAAAATTGGATTTAATCCTAAATCTGATTTTTCCCTGTAAGTTTGGATTTATTCCCTAATATTTTATTATTAATATATAAATGGCGGTGCCCCAGCATGGCCACAGCTCATAAGCTGAAACTGGAAAAATCAAAATCAAAATCAAAATCAAAATCAAATATATATATATTATATATATATATATATATATATATATTATATATATATATATATGCATATATATATGTGGGGGAGGCAGCAGTACGTGCTCCCGTGTATGTGTGTGTGAACGCAAATATTCATGCAGATATGTAAATGCATACACACATGCTTACATAAAGAAGCAAGGTATGTATGATATATATATCCACAAACAAGGACACATACATCAATATTACATATATGTATACATATTACATTGCATCTTCCATGGAATGAAATTTGTGGAGGAAGAATATGGAGAAGTAATTGGTTTCATAAGCAGGCAAGATGATCGATAGACAGACAGATAGTTGATAGATTGGTAACTGGTTCGGAAAGTATGGAGGTAGTTACATTCGTATGTAGGTTGTTAAATGAACGCAACAAGGAAGGCAAATATTGGTGCTAAATATTATCGAAATTATTATCTTAGTTGGTCTCCAAATTGTTTCCAGTGTATATATTAAATGATTTAAATTTATTTATCGTGAAAAGAATTACCGAAATTGAACAATTGTTATCGTTGGATTTGCTGTTAACATATACATCTTTCAATATGCCGTTTTGAAAGAACGTTTCAATGTTTGCTATTAAAATTTTGGTAGACGATCAGTTATTTGTGATACAGTTTAAGGTTCTTTTGATGTAATAAAGCATGAAACGAATGTTAATGCTATTAATCATTGCTCGGGATTCTTTCGACGTCAACATATTTGTTTCTTAAAAATGTATAGAAATAACTGTAACGCTGCTTCCTTTACGAAGTGCAGAAGTGATACAGACTAAGTGTAATAACTATAATCAGGAACATTGAATAGGAATAGCAGATTAATCTTTATCTTAGTTACTTACCATTCTACACTAAGACAATGAATACCCCAGTTTAAGTTATTTGTTTGGATTCTCAACAGTACCGACTAATTTTTACTTATAGTAATAATTCGCTTTGGAGAAAACGTTTATCCAAGTAAGGCATACGTATTGCTTTACTTTGATCTACATTTAATAACAGAGGCGGAGGAAATGCATTTCATAGGGAAGGAATTTAAATTTCATTATAATAGTTGCTGATATGAATGTTGGTTAGCTGGTTGTTGGTTGGTTGCTTGGTTAATTGGTTGATTTCTCCAGTCACGCCTTACATCGTAAAGAGAGAGGCTGAGGGACAGTGAGTTAACGGAAGAGGTGCAAGATGAGTGCACATACTCGACTTGGTTGCAAGCCATGGGTAAAGCAATGTTGTACAGTCTGGTGAAAGAATCATAGGCAGATGAAAATGAGGAGGAAGAGGAGGAGATGAGAAATAATTATTGTACATATGCCATATTTCGATACTTGCCATGTGGATAAAAGTATACTTCCAAAGTTACCACTCATATGACGGATAACACTATAACAGTAGACTAAAGAAATATATATATATATATATATACATATATACATAGAGAGAGAGAGAGAGAGAGAGAGAGAGAGAAATAAATAAAAATGCATACACATGTATACACATATATATTCTGTCTGTGTGTATGTGTGTGTGAGATATACACACACACACACACACATATATATATATATATATATATACATACACACACACATACATACATACATACATACATATATATATATATATATATATATATATATATATATATATATAATATACATATATATATATATATGTATATCTTTTAACCTAAATCTTTTGTTTCTTTCAGTCGTTAGACTCTGGACATGTTGGGACACCGACTTAAATTTCTGGTTGAATGAATAGATCCGTTTTTAAAGTTTGGCACTTATTCTATCAGTCTTCTTTGCTGAATCGCTAAGTTGCGACGATGCAAACACACCAGCATTGGTTGTCAAGCGGTGGTTGGTGGGGACAAACCCAGACACGAAAATACACACACATGGACATATATATATATAATATATATATATATATATATATATATATATATATAATATATATATATATAATATATATAATATATATACATATATATATATATATATATATATATATATATATATATATATATATATATATATGTATATATATATACATACATATAAATATATATATATATGTGTGTATATAATTTTTATTGAAGTCTTCTCTCCTCTCTCTCTATGTATAAAAATGTATCTCAATAACTAAATCTCTCCTTTGGGGGGAAAAGAGCCCCTTACGCGTGATTTCGATGTCGCATTCGTTGAAAGCATGCGAAATAATCCTGAACAGAAAAAAAAATTAACCCACGAAACAAAACTCCGTTGCTGGGAAACACAGAGTGTCGCGGTGACCTAATGGGTCACGGGTAGTTTAATATGTATATATATATATATATATATATATATATATATATATGTATATATATATTACGGGCATTACTATACATAAATGCCTCACGCTAGGAGGGACTCTTAAAGTCAAAACTACCATAATAAGTTTTAACTTTAAGAGTTCCTCCTAGTGTGAGGCATTTATGTATAGTAATGCCCTTAATATAAATAAATATATTTAAAGGGAATAATTAATAAATTTTTCCCTTATAAGGGTTTTCACGCTACTTGATAAATTCGTATTTTTAAATTGTATATGTATATATATTATACACACAAACACACACTCGCTCACACACACACAGAGACATACACACAGACACACACACACAGACACACACACACACACCACACACACACACACACACACACACACACACACACACACATATATATATATAAGCTCGTCTTCCTAGCGTTCATAATATTTCTATCGTCTTGGCTTAACAGCCCTCACCGTTTGTTTTTACTGTC
This sequence comes from Octopus sinensis, assembly GCF_006345805.1. Lineage (NCBI taxonomy): Eukaryota > Metazoa > Mollusca > Cephalopoda > Octopoda > Octopodidae > Octopus > Octopus sinensis. The sequence continues at coordinate 88,110,166 of NC_043000.1, forward strand.
TTGTTCTCACTGTCCTGTTCTTGTTACCACTTTCACCCTCCGCAAAAAAATCCTAAATTTTGTTTAATTTGCTTTGCGGGGAGGACTGTTTTAACGAAGTCGCGTATTGTTCTTGCCTTCGGTTCGCAGAGTAGATGAAACAGGGTCAACAGAGGAAGGGGAATATTCTTTATGTTGCATGTCTCGTTTCTTTGTTTGTTTCTTTCGTTGTTCGAAAAAAATTAGGTTTCAAGTGAATGTAAATATAAAATAAAGAAATAATCAAATCGTCATCATTATTTGATGGGAAGATGAACATTAGTGTCTCTTCTTTCTGCTTTTAAAATCAGTCCTGAAACTTAATAATCTGGAACAGAAAAAAGAAAGCACACAAGATCCTCGAAGAGTGTTTTCACGATATTAAGGTTAATGGAGCAGCAGAACAGATAAAATGCTGTGCTTATAAGCAATATGTTTTCACGGCTCTTTGATGAGATAAATAAGTACCAAATAAGCATTTGATTTGAATTAATTGTCTATAACCACCGACCAGTCAACATGGAATCAGATTCAGAAATAACTGAAAACAATAAAGAATTTATTTTCTTACTGTTTTGCAAAAAAAATGACGAGTATAGAGATATGTTACTTATAACATATATACAACATAAATAGATACATAAAATACATATACAAATAAAAACATTCAGAACGAATAGAGCATTTAACATACATAGATAGATAACCGACACTCCATCGGTTACGATTGCGAGTGTTCCAGTTGATTCGATTAACGGAATAGCTTTTTCGTGAAATTAGCGTGGAAGTGGCTGAGCACCCCACAGACATGCGTATCCTCAACGTAGTTCTCAGGGAGATTCAGCGTGACAGAGAATGTGACAAGGCTGGCCCTTTGCATCCCAAGTACAACTTATTTTTGCCAGCAGAGAGGACTGGACCAACGCGAAATAAAGTGTCGGCCTGGAATCGAACTCATGATCGTGAGCCGAATACCCTAATCACCATGCCACGTGCCTGCACGCATAGACGTTTATATATATATATATATATATGTATGTATATACACAATTATTCAACTATCTATCTATCTATCTATACATATATATATATGCACACGAAAAATACCTTAGCACACACCATATCAATGGACAAAATAAAATGACGACCACACTACATATATGTTGGGCAAACATAATTAATATCCAATCAGATATTGGATTTTTCTCAAAATAGGGAGTGACAAAAGTATCTTCAACAAGGCAATATTCGTGCCAGTGTCTGAATATATATTTGTTAATGCCAAAGAGAAATAACTGAGAGTTGGAGAGAATAAGGACTCAGTAATTTTTTTAGTTTTATTTATTTCAACTTTCTCATAGTGTGGATTACTTATTCATCGTTTCTTCCAATATGACATTTATATATACATTATATTTACATTATATATACATTTATATATGCATTTCTCTTACCAAAAAAAAAAAAAAGAAAGAGCACAGAAACAGTATCCAGATACATAAAAGAAGAAACTAGTTTTTCTGAGAAAAGAAAATCTATATGGCATAAAGTACGCTATGCAGATTTCTTTGAAAATTACAGACTGTTTCCATCAGCCGTTAAGAAATTTTGAACTCATTTATTGTCGCGAACATTAAATCGACGTAAAGCTACATTTATCATCATTGCCGCTACATTATTCGTTAGCGCAATATATTTAAATATTACTATTAAATTTTTTCCAAGTTGATTCATAACAGGTTCTTCGTTCTTCACACTGCATGGCTTCTATACAGCCTACATTTTCGAATATATGTTATTTTCACTTTGATGTAGTTCGTAGCATGTAGCAATCAGTATTTTAAGACTTTTCACTAACCTCTATTAGTCAATACATGGACGAACAGGGGAAAAATATATGTCGTGTGATTAGTTGAATATAAATTTGAATTAGTGCTAAAGTGTCAGCTGATAATCATTGATTTCGAACGTATTTCTATAGTATTACTGAAACATAAAATATTCATTGGTAAACTACAAGTTATAAACAAGATCCAAGACTTGATCTTCGTATCATGGTTTTAGAAACAATATTACGGCGAGTTGTATTTTTACCAAAAATTTGATACAATCTAACCAAGTGAGAAAAACAGTTGTCTCATCGATTTTTCTGTGTAGCTTAATGGATATTGATTATAAACATTTGAATATTAGTTGCAAATTAAGAGAAAAACAACTGTCCAACAGAGAACATGAATTTAAAGCCTAATTAAAACCAGCTGTCAAGAAAAATACTAGTTTTATCTTAATAGCACACATATTCCAAAACACACGGTGAAGGAACAAACAATTGTTGCAAGTTAATGGTAGGAACTGTCTGTAACATTTAATTTCTAGTTAAAGTACTTATCGTGTTTCAGGCAAGTCATTATCACTAAAATCAGAACACCAATGACCAAAAGTGATATGTCCATCTACTTCTTAAGTAGATAGATGTATCTTGGACTTTGTAAACATATCAATTTCTCTCCAACTAAATATCTGCTTTCAATTTTCATACGAAAGTCGAAACGCATCTTCGTTGTTTCGTATAGTACATTCGGGATAGATTCTTTGGAAATAATTTATGCTTTAAGGCTGTAGCCGCAAATATATAATTTTCGGCTTACATATGCTTACATGAATGATTAAATCTTATACAAATGAGATGAAAAAAATTAAAATAGATAAAATTTGACAATTTTCAATTTAGCAAATTACTTATATTTCAGTTCATTAGCTAATAATTAGCTGCTCACTGCATGCGCAGCAAATTGTCGTTAACTAATCTGTCAGAAACACTGTTTGTGACTGGTTCACTTACAGCCTTAATAATGATATACATTACATGTGTATGTGTGTGTGTGTGTGTGTGTGTGTGCATAAATGTGTGTGCATGTGTGTGTATGTAAGCATGTATCTGTGGATGGGTGTATGTATGTTTGCATGTATATCTGCGATCAAGGCAACAGATAAAAGATTGGAATTCACAGTCATTTCAAAAGCTACTTTTCATGTCATCTTTAACACGCGCAACCCGTTGTTCGAAGTATTGAAGATTGATTGCTGCCTACCCCACCTCTTCTCTCTCTCTCTCTCTCTCTCTCTGTATATATATATATATATATATATACAAGGTGGCCCAAAAGTAGGTTTACAATTATTCAACTATCTCTTTCGCATTCATATATTAACAGTTTAGATCTTATTAATAAAAATTCTTTGCAAGTACTGTTGCTGAATATCTCACGTGAGATTTAAAAATATTTTAGGTCTTAGCTATAAAAAAATATGAAGCCATTATTCAATGCTAATTTAGTTAATTGTAAGATAGAAATTTAAATGTAATAAAATGTTTTAAAAGAAAGTGCCTACGTGATAACTGTAAACTTACTTTTGGGCCACCTTGTATGTATATATATATATATATATATATATATATATATATATATATATATATATATATATATATATATAGAGAGAGAGAGAGAGAGAGAGCAATAATAAATCTCTAAGCTAGATATAACAGGAGTAGCACGAGTGGAGGCGCCATGGCCCAGTGGTTAGGGCAGCGGACTCGTGGTCGTAAGAACGCGGTTTCGATTCTCAGACCAAGCGTTGCGAGTGTTTATTGAGCAAAAGCACCAAAGCTTCACGAGGCTCCGGCGGGGGAGGGGTGAACTCCGCTGTACTCTTTCACCACAACTTTCTCTTACTCTTTTCTCCTACTTCTGCAACAAAGCAGAGGAATCATGGTGTAACCCAGTATGGTGTGGTAAACGTTCAGACCCTAGTCTAGATTGCGAATCATCTATACCCCAGGATGGTTCAGCTCTCCACCAGTTAAAAGCCACCGTTTACGGAATGAGGATAACAACATAGCTTTCGCGCCCGTGCAACCGCCAGCCTATCGCGTGTGGTGGGTGCATTCTTAGTAGCTTAGAGTATGCTCGAATTAGAGATTATTCTTTGTGGCTAATGACGTGAGTTTTGATTGGAAGAAGAAGAAGAAGTAGCAGCACGACATCGTGAAGTATATTTGCCACCTAAATGTGGCTAACCCATATGGGACGATGATACTGTAGTTTATAGCCCCAAGAAGATATCTCCTCCATCTGGCTAACAGTTAATCAATTTGATGTTTTGGCATATCAAAGTTATTTGTCAATCCATTGGCAACGTTATCGCAGAATCTTGAAGATCAAGTTATTTTAAAACATTTCTCAACAGCAGATCAGTGTGTCTCGGTTTCAAATTCTATGTACAAACCCGCCACATATCTATCCTACCAGTTGTACTAACTTACTCACTCGGTGTTTATATTAAAAAAAAACAAAACATTTTTTTATTCGTTTCGTATTTGATTTTTGGTAAAGTGATATGACTTGTTTGCAACATATACACATTAATGTTCACTTAGAGAAATCTGTGTAGTACTAGGATCTCGTATATATTGCTTATGAATAGAAAATCTGGTTCACAAGGTAAGTTTAGTTTGTTCCGTGTAATCTTCGTTGCAACTACTATATTTAACTGCACAAATTAAATTTTTAAAAGAACAGTGAGATGATTTTTACAGTGAAAATGTGTCCTGACTTAAATGATATGATGTGTCTTTTAAGAGGTTGATTCAAGTTATACAGTTAGAACGGCCGCACTATTTGACTATTTGAATTTTTTTGTTGAATGTTTTGTGGATAATTTGTTGCTGGTAATTAATTAGCATTCAGACTTCTAGTTGTCCTTTACTTTTGATATTTTGTACATTTCAAATGCATTTTTCATTCTCGCTTCTGGACTTGGTATTTGTTGTTTTGAATATTGTATACTTTTGTATTTCTTGCATTATTTATTGTAAAGTACAGTAGAAAATTTGGAGTATTTGAATTATTCTCATCTTTCATAATTCTTGATTATCTTACGCTTTGGAATGTATTCAGTTACCAATTTACGTTTAACATTACTGAGTATTGCCTCTTAAGTAGCATCTGTTGTAATTCTTGGAGTCTTTTACTCCGAGTTTGAAAATTCAATATCTTTATCATGCAACAGTAAATGCTATACTTGTTTGGGTGTATTTTGGATTGTATTAGGTCGTCAAGCATGAAATTTGTAGAAAAGCAAAAAGTTTGCTAATGTTTTATAATACAAGGAATAGTTTTATTCATCAAATTATTTACCCATATTGTCAATATACATTTGCCATTTCAGCAGTAGCTCGTCCAGCCCGGAACTGTAAAAGCCTGGCAATCTAGAGTTAATAAAATCTTGGAAGGCCCGTTTTTCAGCATCGTCGGAATTAAATGTTTTTCGTATCAAAAAGTTATCCAAATTCTGGAAGAAGTGGTAGTCCACGGGGGAAGATCAGGTGAGTATAGTGGATGATGGAGAACTTCCAACTCCTGTAGTTCCACCAATGTAATTTTCGCGTTGCGTGGTCTGGCAATAAAATCGGAGTGGATCTATTGACTAATCTAGGCTGTTTTTTTGTAAATTTCTGCATCATTTGGGCCATTTGGCTGTAGTATACTTCGGCTGTGATTGATTAGCCAGGTTTAATGAAATCATAATGGATCACACCTGCACCAGACCACCAAACACACACCATCAGCTTCTTTTGATGAAGTTTGCTTTTTGGTGGCTCGTGTTTGTCCAGCCATTGTGCTGAACGTTTATGGTTGTTGTACTGGATCCATTTCTCATCACATTCGATTAAAAAATTATTCATTTTTGTGGCGGGAAAGTACATAATGCAGGCTTCCAAACGTTTCAACTTGGTGAATCAAAATTGTTTGCTTGCTAACACCAAACAACAATGATAATTCACGGGCACGTTAAAATGGATCTGCTCATTTGTGAGGTCAACATTACCAAAACGAATTTTGAAAACCAATTTGATGCTGTTTGCTGTGTAATAGCATTAGAATGAAATACTCCATTAATATTCCGAGCTGTCTATAATAAGCCTTTGTTTTGTTTTAGCTTGTCGACTAGAATGTCCAGGAAGGGTATACATATTTCATTGGGAAGTCTATATTGCTGCTTATGATATTAATTAGGTTTTTGATATTAAAATCATTAAGTTGATCTAGTCTGTAAGATACCAAATTAAGACAGTAATCTAAGTATTGTTTCCAGATTGCTATTTATGGAAGTTAACGTCCTATATTTTCATATATCTTCGCCAGTAGATAAATTATGATTCAATATGCATACTTAAGGCTAACTATTGTTCCCACTCTTAGATGTTTGTAGGCTGAATATTATATTTGAACTTAGATTTTGTATAATTTCATCTTTTAGTAGCTTGTACTTTTCAACCCTTTTCAGTTCTTTGCCACCCACTTATGCGTTCCCTGGTATGGCAATATCTATGACCAAGAGTTCCTTCTTTTTTACCCGTTACAGCAATATTAGGTCTCCGAGTTTTAATCACTGAGTCACACGGGACTGTAAAACTCCATAAAGCTTATTTTCATTATTTTCAGTGACGCTTTCTGGTTTACGTTCGTATCTTGTTCTTTGAAGACCATACTTCTCATATAATCTACAATGAACAAGCTTAGCCATGTTATCGCACCTCCTTTTGTATTCCTTTTGGGACAGTTTGCTACACTTACAATATGTAAGATTGTTTCGTTTTTGCTGCCATACGTCCTACAAAGGGGTGACTCACTGCTCTTATCTATTTGAAACTTGGTGTAGTTAGTTCTCAGAGCTTGTTCCTGGGCGTTGCATATCAGTGCATATCAATTTTCTTAGTCATCTCCAGGTATTGGTCTTATCTTTCCCTTCGATTTCTCTGAGATATTGTATATCCGTCGTTTTTATTTTCTAGTTATTTAATCTTTGTTCTCCATCTTGTTTCTTAAATGATTTTAGTATGTCACATTTTTATTAGGTATCGAGTTGTTATTTCTAACAGCGGCTTACAAAGTTTCAATCTGCTCTTTGGTTCTCCCATGCTGTTTTCTTCATTGACAAGACAAATCTTGCATCCTATGAGACATCTTTCTCCTTTGTATCTAGGCACACACAGTCTATCAATATCACTATTAATGTGTAGTTCCTTGTTAACTTTGATGACATGCACTGCTCTCTCACACAATAATAAAAATAAAAATAATAGTAATAATAATAATGATAATAATAATAATAATAATAATAATAATAATAATAATAATAATAATAATAATAAGGAAAGGATCAGGAGAGAATGCTATCGCAGAGTAAGAGCAATACTCAAGACAGAGCTGAATGCGAGAAACAGGATCGAAGCGATCAATGCATTAGCCATACCAGTCGTGACTTACAGTTTCAGTATCGTTAACTGGTCAATTACTGAAATATGTAATCTTGACAGAAAAATACGAAAACTGTTGACAATGCATAGAATGCACCACCCTAAGGCAGATACAGAACGACTTTATCTGCCAAGAAAAGAGGGAGGCCGTGGACTTTTACAACTGGCAATAACAATGAAGATTGCTACAATTGGCCTAGACACCTACCTGAAAAACTCTGAGGACTGGATGTTAAAACTTGTCTCAAAACATGAAAACAAGAAAGCATCATACTCAGTAACAAAACAGGCAAAGGAATATCTAAGTGAATTCCGAATACAACAAATTTCGGAATTAGAGATAGACATACAAGAACAGGCACAGAAAAAGCTAAGCGCATGAAAACCCGTGCTAAATCTGCGGCCTTAGATATTCTGAATGATAAATGGCAAGAAAAACCTCTCTATGGCAAATACCCAAAGAGAGCAAATAATGCAGATGTTGACAAAGCCCTGACCCATCAATGGCTAATGGCCTCTGGCTTAAAATCTGAAACAGAGGGGTTTATCATAGCAGCTCAAGATCAATGCCTACCAACAAGAAACTACCAGGCAAACATATTAAAGATCAGAAGCAGTCCAACGTGTCGTGTATGCAAGCAACAAAATGAAACCATTGACCATGTGGTCTCCAAGTGCAGTCTTCTAGCGCCTACAGAGTATCTCAACAGGCACGATAGAGCTGCACAATATATTCACTGGGTAATCTGTAAAAACCTGGATTTGCCCCATGAAAAAAACTGGTGGGAACACAAACCACCCCCAGTGCTTGAAAATGACCACATCTCACTCCTCTGGAACTTCACCATTCAAACTGACAGAAAGATAGATGCAAATAGGCCAGACATCATATTGAAAGACTTCAAACAAAGAACATGCCTCCTCATTGATATGACTGTCCCAATCGATATAAACGTATCTGTCAAGACCTACCAAAAACTGAGCAAATATAAAGATCTTGAAATAGAAATCAGCAAAATGTGGAAGCTGAAGACTAAAACAATACCTGTTGTCATAGGTGCCCTGGGAATGATAGCAAAAGGGGCTGATAGCTACCTAACTCAGATACCAGGAAACCCAAAAATGGCAGAAGTTCAAAAGATAGTGCTCATGGGAACTGCTCATATCCTACGCAAAATACTTTCTATGTAATCTCAAGGTTTAAAACAGACATAATTTTCGGTTTAAAAAAAAAAAAAAAATTTTTTTTTTAGACATTCATTAGTACAACACCCCCACCCCCCAAATATATGGCACACTAGGCATAACAACAACATGAACTTCCAAACCTGTTGTCTCTTGAGGTCTCTGGGTGAGACTTGGAGCCAACTTGTACAAATATAAAGCAAAAGTCAAACATAGAATAATAATAATAATAATTGTTACTATTATTATTATTATATTATTATTATTATTATTATTATTACATCATGAAAAATCGCAACTTTATTTTGCTTGGAATGATGGAAAATATCAGGTGCACACAGCCAGCAGAATGAGATGACACTTGTCGATTTATGCTTTAAAAACCCTGCGGAAGATGATTTTTGTAAGTGTTCTGTCTTTACATTCGTTCCAAAGTTTTGAGTTACGTTAGTAGTTTACTGATACTTCCAATTGAATAATCACTATTAGTATCACGTCCACTTTCTTCATTCACAACAACCTGCGCAATTCCCACTTCAATTCATCATAGTTGATCACGTTTCCTTCTTTCTTTTCAATCCTGTTGTTACCAGGAAATGCTAGATCAATTATCAGGCATGTTTTTCTTTTCTGTTCAATACAATAATGTCAAGTTTCTGAAGTTTAATCTGATAGTAACACTGAATTATTGCATTCCATAGGATTTTGCAGTCCTTGGTCACAACGTGTTTTTGATCTTTCTCAGTCACAATTTTGATCTTTCTCAGCCATAATTTCCACAAAGCTTCCAATGGATCATTCTTGCCACATTGTCATATCACCTTTTGTATTCACGTTGTGTTAATTTCTGGCATTCACTAAAAATGTGCCACACTATTTCAACCCTCATATTGTGGATTTGTCGCTTTCAGTTATTTTATCAATTCTACCCTTCATATAGTTTGTCCTCAATGCTCGTCTTGTTCCATGCATATAAGTAATTCTGTTCTATCTGCAAGTCACTTCACTGCATTCATAACCATTGGCCTTCTGTATGTGTCTTAACGCTCGTATCTCTTGCAAAAGTGACCGCGCATTTTTGTGCTTTTTTCATCTTTGAATTTTTCTTTCTCAACTTAATCATCAGTTTTGATGATGCTGGATTTATTATTACTACTACTTCTACTACTTCTACTACTACTACTACTATACTACTACTACTACTACTACTACTACTGAGTGAGAGAGCAGTGCATACCATCGAAGTGACACTGGGGTAAAATATACGAAGCCCAGTATAGCCATCATGACTACCTGTCTGATAAGGGTACACTAGACACATGCATCACAACCATATGTGCGCGACATGGTGATCTCATATCAAGATAAACAGCGCATGACCTTGCAGGTAGGGCCCAGTTAGAATTTTCTTGGGGTGGAGTAACCCATCCCGCTCAAAAGGTCCCTGAATAAGGATTGTTTAAGGATGTTGAACGAACCCATGTTTCCAGAGGAGAATTATTCAAACCGCAAAGAATCCTTTTCAACACATGGCTATGATGCTCCCTCACTACTTCCGCTCGTGATCAGAGATGCACATATCGTCAGCTACTAAGGGATATGGTCAACTGGTTATGGTCAAACAACTGACAAGCAAATCTATGGTATTGAGCAGAATATTTGCTGTAGCTCATCGTTTATACCAAGACAAAACAATGTACGTGATAACACTTCCAATCAGTTAAGGTCAGAAGCCACGAGAGCCACTGCCTGGTACTGCATCAGTGCAAATTATTGTTATTATTATCATTATTATTATTATTATTATTATTATTGTTATTATTATTATTATTATTATTATTATTATTATTATTATTATTATTATCTTCAATAATATTAATATGCCGACTTGTTCTTTTTGTACGTACCTGTGGTGTGTGTCACACTTACCTCAAAGGGAGAAGTGAGTGACAAAGCGAGTGAGAGAGAGAGAGAGAGAGAGAGAGAGAGAGAAAGACGAGGACAGAGAGGAAGTTAGAGAGAAAGTGAGAAAGAAAGAGAGAGAGTGAGAGTGGAAGAGAGAAAAGTGAAAGAGACAGTGAGTGGTGATGGCGTTCGTTTTGTATTTTTAAATGTTTCAGAGAAGAAGTAAGAGAGAAAGAGAGAGAGAGAGTGAGAGAGAGAAAGAGAGAGAGAGAGAGAGAATGAAAGAAAGAGAAAGAGAGAGAGAGAGAGAGAGAGAGAGAGAGAGAGAGAGAGAGAAAGAGACAGTGAGTCGTGACGGTGTTCGTTTTGTGTTTTTAAATGTTTAACATCGCAAGAAAAATAGATACTTAGATTGAAAGAAAAGTTGATACATAGACATGTATATGATTATCGTAGTTCTCAGGGAGGTTTAGTCTCACACAGAATATGACAAGGCTAGTCCCTTTGAATTGCAGCTACAACTCATTTTGGCCAGCTGAGTGGCTCGGAAAAAGATAAACCTTTAAGTGGTTGGAAGAAAAGGAAAGAAGCCCGTCACATATATATATATACATATATATTATATGTGTGTGTTTGTGTTTGTGTTTGTCCCTCCACCACTATCGTTTGACAACTGATGTTGGTGTGTTTGCATACCCGTAACTTAGCTGTTCGGCAGAAGAGACTGATAGAATAAGCACGAGGCTTACAGGGAATAATCCAGGGCGTCGATTTCGTCGAAGAAATGGCGATGCTCTAGCATGGCCACCGTCAAATGACTGAAACACGCAAAAGAATAAAAGAATACCAGAAAAATGTTCCGTACCAATAAATCAAGAATGTCCTTTGAATATGCAGGATGCATTTTAAGGCTAAATAGTAATTCTGTTGATGTTTGTGTAACCGAAATATTTTGGTTGGATTATATAGTTAACAGTTTTACAATTCTTTCTATATTCTGTAACTGTCACAATATAGAAACATTTCTCATGGCACCAGCACACAATTTACAGATGCTTACATTTTACTTATTCTCCGTGAACTTTTCCTGGGTCCAGCTAGTTGTATTTGTTGTTGTTGCTGTTATTATTATTATTATTATTATTATTATTGTTATTATTATTATTATATTATTATATTATTATTATTATTATTATTATTATCTTCAATAATATTAATATGCCGACTTGTTCTTTTTGTACGTACCTGTGGTGTGTGTCACACTTACCTCAAAGGGATAAGTGAGTGACAAAGCGAGTGAGAGAGAGAGAGAGAGAGAAAGACGAGGACAGAGAGGAAGTTAGAGAGAAAGTGAGAAAGAAAGAGAGAGAGTGAGAGTGGAAGAGAGAAAAGTGAAAGAGACAGTGAGTGGTGATGGCGTTCGTTTTGTATTTTTAAATGTTTCAGAGAAGAAGTAAGAGAGAAAGAGAGAGAGAGTGAGAGAGAGAAAGAGAGAGAGAGAGAGTGAATGAAAGAAAGAGAAAGAGAGAGAGAGAGAGAGAGAGAGAGAGAGAGAGAGAGAGAGAGAAAGAGACAGTGAGTCGTGACGGTGTTCGTTTTGTGTTTTTAAATGTTTAACATCGCAAGAAAAATAGATACTTAGATTGAAAGAAAAGTTGATACATAGACATGTATATGATTACCGTAGTTCTCAGGGAGGTTCAGTCTCACACAGAATATGACAAGGCTAGCCCCTTTGAATTGCAGCTACAACTCATTTTGGCCAGCTGAGTGGCTCGGAAAAAGATAAACCTTTAAGTGGTTGGAAGAAAAGGAAAGAAGCCCGTCACATATATATATATACATATATATTATATGTGTGTGTTTGTGTTTGTGTTTGTCCCTCCACCACTATCGTTTGACAACTGATGTTGGTGTGTTTGCATACCCGTAACTTAGCTGTTCGGCAGAAGAGACTGATAGAATAAGCACGAGGCTTACAGGGAATAATCCAGGGCGTCGATTTCGTCGAAGAAATGGCGATGCTCTAGCATGGCCACCGTCAAATGACTGAAACACGCAAAAGAATAAAAGAATACCAGAAAAATGTTCCGTACCAATAAATCAAGAATGTCCTTTGAATATGCAGGATGCATTTTAAGGCTAAATAGTAATTCTGTTGATGTTTGTGTAACCGAAATATTTTGGGTGGATTATATAGTTAACAGTTTTACAATTCTTTCTATATTCTGTAACTGTCACAATATAGAAACATTTCTCATGGCACCAGCACACAATTTACAGATGCTTACATTTTACTTATTCTCCGTGAACTTTTCCCGGGTCCAGCTAGTTGTATTTGTTGTTGTTGCTGTTATTATTATTATTATATTATTATTATTATTATTATTATTATTATTATTATTTAAGGCTGCGATCTGGCAGATTCGTTCGTACGCCGGGAATAATTAAGGATTCGCAATTATCTTGGATTAACTGTTAAGGATTGGGATTTAACTTGGATGTTTTGTTCAGGAGCCAGAATTGATTTTGATTAATTATTTAGAATTTGAAATTAATTTGGATCAAGTCTTAAGAATTCGGGATTAATTTGGATTACTTAGAAATAATTCAGAATTTATTTGGATTAGTCATTAAGACATTGAAATTAATTTGGATTAATTGTTAAACCTTTGGAATGAATCTGGATTAATTATTATGGATTCAGAAGTAATTGCTAAGAATTGGGATCATTTTGGATTAATTACTAAGAGTTCGGTCTTATCTTGGATTAATTGTTAAGGATTCGGAATTGATTTAGATTAACTATTTGGAATTAGGAATTGTTCAACTCCGAGTAAGTTTCGCTCAGATAATATCGATAATCAAAGGCGTTCTTATAACTCTTTCTTTTTTCATTCAAACAAGGTGCTTTTGTAAGACTCAATGGGGTTTTTTCACGGACTGTTGACTCTCTTTTAAGGGAGCTTCGGCTGCTATTTCTAGCAAGGTGAGCAACCATATAAAGGCTTTTCTACTCTCTGCAAGTTGGCAGATTTGGTTTGAATTCGATATATTCTCTACAATTCGTCTAATGAAATACAGTTTTCTAACTTTAATGTGTTCGTGATCAAATAATCACTAGTAAATAAATAGGTGACAATTGTGGCAAAATTGTTCCTGAAATTCATTACAAATTTGAATTTTGAGTATGACTTTTACCATATGAAATTTTCGCTACCTCTATATATGATTACGTATCTTATTTATAAATCAACATTATATCATATTCGGATCTTTTCGGTTTGAACAGCAGTTTTTAACATAATTTCTAGGTAACTAAAAAATTTTAAACTTCGTATACTGGTAGAATGTGTTTATAAAACATCATTTTCTCTTGTCTTTCTTGAGAAAATTCTGTAGTTTGTAACATATTTCCGCTTTAATTTCTTGCATTTCGGCAATTTCAACCAATCACTGGCGTCTTTTGAGTTAAAAGCATTCTGTGCCGTATGAATATGTCCCTCGTTTAAGAAACAGATTGGATTTATTTACGTTTGTGAAGAAAAAAAGATACCCTTCCCCTACCCCTAACCCTAACCTTAACTAACCCTAACTAACTCTAACCCTAAAACAGATAGAAATGCAATAGATCGATACTAGGGTCATAATTATGGGTGTCATATGAAATTTTCACCCATAATTATGACCCTAGTATCGATCTATTGCATTTCTATCTGTTTTAGGGTTAGAGTTAGTTAGGGTTAGTTAAGGTTAGGGTTAGGGGTGGGGGAAGGGTATCTTTTTTTCTTCACAAACGTAAATAAACCCAATCTGTTTCTTAAACGAGGGACATATTCATACGGCACAGAATGCTTTTTAACTCAATAGACGCCAGTGATTGGTTGAAATTGCCGAAATACAAGAAATTAAAGACGAAATATGTTACAAACTACAGAATCTTCTTAAGAAAGCCAAGAGAAAATGATGTTTTATAAACACATTCTACCAGTATACGAAGTTTAAAATGTTTTAGTTACCTAGAAATTATGTTAAAAACTGCCGTTCAAACCGAAAAGATCCTCATATTCTACAGCGTAATTGATATGATGACCTTATTTTCGCAGATTGATTACTGTGTCGGTAGCAAATGTACCAGATTCAGTGCGGTGAATGCAAAAGAAATATGAGCATTGATTGTTATTTGAAATTCAAAAAGTGTGGTTGCATCTGCAGATATTTACCGCTGCTCTTGGCTATAACTTGCTCTTGCGAAAACATGGTTTCTTTAGGCATACAGTTATATGAAGAAATTTAGAATCCCCAAAATGCATAACTTCAAAGCAAGTCGGCACCATCTTTTCTAAAAGCACTCAAAATAATTAGAACAGTATTGACCAAGAAGAAGTGAATTATTGGAAAAGTCTTTCTGCGAGATTTGCTTTACTTACATAGCTGATAAAAATGGCTTATTGATCTTATGTATTAATCTAGTTATCAAAAATCAATAAGTCTAAGACGTCAATTATTTCTCAGCTATATTTTAAACAAGATTTCAAAAAAAAAAAATCAATACCGATAATTGATGACAACTGACCTGGAGTCAACAATCACTGTAAGATTTCCGGCTGCATCTACTTCACTTATATTGTCAGTGCTCTTCAGGTAGTCTTGAATTTCAGAACGTCCCTACAATAGTTTACTTGTCTTGTATTCTTTGGTTTTAGATTAAAATGAATTTGATTAAATAATGTGGATCTAAACACACACACACACGCACACACATACACACACACACACACACACACACACACACACACACCACACACACACATATATATATATATATATATATATATATATATATATATATAATATATATATATATATATATATGCTGAGACTCCCTTCGGTCATGACTGACCATGGGATTGCACCTAGAAAGTTACCCTCCCAGACACAAGTCCGGGCAAGGTTGCTTATGGAAGACCAGCGGTTGCCCATGCATACCGTCCTCTCCTCTCTACGCCACCAGTGTTATCCAAGGGAAAGGCAAGGGCCAATACATCTTGGGACCTGTGACGTCGCAAGTCATTTCTACAGCTGAGGGAACTGGAGCAACGTGAAATAAAGTGTTTTGCTCAAGAACACAACACGCAGCCCGGTCCGGGATTCGAACTCACAAGCTCACGATTGTAAGCTCGACGCTCTAACCACTGAGCCATGCGTCTTCACTATATATATATATATATATATATATATCTGTTGTATATATATATATATACATATCTGTTGTATATATATATATACATAGATATCTGTTGTATATATATATATATACATAGATATCTGTTGTATATATATATATACATACATATCTGTTGTATATATATACATACATATCTGTTGTATATATATATATACATACATATCTGTTGTATATATATATACATATGTATGTATGTATGTATGTATGTATGTATGTATGTATGTATGTATGTATGTATGTGTGGGTGGATGGATGGAAGATCAATGGGAGAGAAAGAAATTAACAGAGTATATCACGTTTAGAACACCGTTTAAATTTGTCTGCATTTAGTGGCAAGCTCATAATTAGACTTGAATTTTCAAAATCCATTTTGTTGCGTTCAATCAGTCGCTTTTACTGTTGTAAAATGGCTGTACGATTTACTTCACAAGAATGTGTTAATATTGTGAAAAACTACTATGCGACGAATAATGCTGAGGAAATAGGGAGATTGGCGGCGCACATCCTCCCCGTCATTCGACAGTGCTTCGTCTAATAAGAAAGTTCGAAACTACCGGTTCCACGAAGAGTGAACATCGCAGTGGTCGTCCAACTTTGCACAACAAAGGAGAGTTTCAGGCTGCAGTTATGAAAGAGATTAACGACAATACCCTCACATCTACCCACCGAATTGTAAGCCAACTTGCTGACCATTCAGATTTTCATGTGAGTTGCTCAAGTGTTTAAAAAACTTTGTTTGAACTTAAGAAAAACTTGCACACTCCACGTCTCGTACAGGAACTCAATGACGACGATCCTGATCAGCGTCTACAAGCATGCGAAAATTTTCAACGCATATTTGAAGATGATCCAACGTCCGTTGATCGAATCTTGTGGTCTGATGAGGCAGTTTTCAAACTCAACGGACGAATTAACAAGCATAACTGCGTGTACTGGAATTCCGAAAGTCTTCATCACACTTTGCAGAAGTCTGTGAATTAGCCTGATCTCAGCGTTTGGTGTGCCATTTCGAATTCCCTTTTCGAGAGATAGACTTGTTCTAGTAAAGTATAAATAGTAACGATCCGAGTGAGTTCAAGAGTTCAGAGTTTGGAGTCGAGTGAAGTTCGTGTTAGTTTGCAGTGAAGTCGGAAGGTGTCGGTTGATTAGTTCACAAGTAATATTGATAGTTGGTTCGTAAAGAGATTTGTTTGTCCGTTACATTGTTTTTACTGTTGTCTGGTTATCTTATTTATTGTACGTAACAAATTACGTTACAACATCTAGTGACGAGGTTTTCGAAGCTAACGTAGGTTATTTAATAATTTGTTTGTGATACAACTCGTTAAATAATGGAAGACCTATTAGCTTCCATTGTAAAGTTGCAATATCAAGAGTAGCAACAGGAGTTGCAGAAGCAGCTGTGACAGCAACAACAACTACAACAACAATTATTTGAGCTATATTAAAAGAAGTCCAAAAATGAGATAAGGTCGTTTTCGCCAGACGGCGTTTCGAACTCTATTAATGGATTCAGTTATAGCCCAGAGGAGGGTATAACTTTTGCATCGTGCTACAGAGGTACGAGGAGATTTTTAAGCAAGATTACAAATCATGGTCGGACGAACAAAAAATGAGATTGTTATTGTGAAAATTAGCTTCGTTAGAGCGTGAACATTACTGAAATTTCATATTGCCCAAATAACCCAATTAAATTTGTTTTAAAGAAACAATAGAATTTCTGTCTAACATATTCGGTGATAATGTTTACTCTATTTAACACTCGAATTGAGTGATGGAATATAATGAAAAAAGAGAATGAGGATTTTATCACATGCACAGGAACAGTCAACAGGATGTGTGAAAGTTTTAAACTTAAAGAGATTAAACCTGAGATGTCTAAGTTTCCTATTTTTGTACAAGGCCTTACAGGAAGCGAAAATACAGAAATTCGGGCAACAATTCTTTCTAAATTGGAACAAGCGAACCAATATCTAACCTTACAATCCGTGGCAGAAGAATGGCAAAGGATGGTAAACCTGAAACACGATGTAGAAAAAAATTCAAGAAAAGGATTCCTCAAAAATACAGATATGCCAACCGGACAAAGTACAACCAAAAAAGAGCGCCATGTCTTAATCCATGTTATGGATGTGGGAACATACAATTCAGAAAAGACAGTTCAAATAAAAATCAAAATGTTACAGTTGCAAAAGAATTGGTCACAAAGTTCACACTGCAGAACAAAATTACAAAGGTCAAACATTAAAAATCCTACAATGCTCTCAGCAGAAACAAAAATCGACTCCCAAATAAGAAAATTCATACACGTAAAAATAAATGCAATACATATTAAACTTCAATTTGTTACAGGAAGTGATATTTCAATAATAAATATGGACAGATGGAAAAAATAGGGAAAATCTGCTCGTAGCGTGACGGGCGACAAATTACATTTCGGAGGCGAAATGTGAACTAATGCCACATTTCGATGGAAAATATGTAAGGCGAAAGTCTTCGTCGTTAAAGATGCAACCGATGTGTTTGGTACCGATTGGTTATAATTACACGATTTATGGGACCTCCCCATAAATCTCTAAATGTAAAAACGTAAATGGTTGTCCCTTTAAAAATAATTCGTCTGACGAATTTAAGAGAAAATTTAAAAAGTTTCCACGAGTACTCTCGGACAAACTAGGTCTGTGCACAAAGTTTGAGACCTCATGGTTCAGGATATATACCGACTATGCTGGATCAGTGAACGGCCCATACTATCTAATCGTTGTGGATAGCTATACAATGTGGCTAGAAGTTATGCAGATGTAATAAGCCCACAGCAAAGACAACTATTAAGATCCTCCCTGAGTTATTTGCTCGATACGGTGTTCCGAACACATTAGTTTCAGATAATGGAGCACAATTCACGGGATTTGAATTAAGAAATTTCTCAAAAATACATACCATAAAGCTCATCTTTAATCCGACCTACCACCCAAGGTCAAATGATCTCTAATAAAAGCTATGAACGAGGTAGATAATGGTGAGGCACTAACTAAATTTTTGAGAGTATAAAGAATAACACAAATTCAAAATACTAACTCTGGAAAGTCACCAGCAGAGTTAATGTTTGTTCGTAAAATAAAATCGATATTCGACAAATTATTGCCAGGAAAAAATACATATTAAGGAAAGACAAAAAATACATATTAAGGAAAGACAAAAAACATCTGAAGGAAATACAGGAAATATTACAAAACATTTCAAAGTAGGAGATAAAGTTCATTTAAAAAATTACAAAAATAGTAAAGGAGTTGGGAGGATGTCTGTGTAATCCGGAATATCAGAGACATCTGAACAAGGTAAAGATGAGACATACAGAAAAACGAAAGATAATACCAATGAAAGTCATCTATGTATATTTGAAGTGCTAGCACCGAAATATATTGAACCGCGTAGAACTAGCTTTAGAAAACGAAAACAAACTGAATATCTGGAAGTAATACCTGAACGAAAAAATATTAAATTTTCAGAAAAGCAAAAACAAAACAAAAAAACAAGAGTGCCTAGTACAACGAAAAGAAAAAGTGCTGTGTGCAACGAACAATACTACCTTAAAAGTCGAGCAACAATTAAGATAGAACAGCTAAAAGAAAAAGCGGGAGAAGTGCTGGAAAGAAAAATAAATAAAAAAAGAAATTTCACTTCCTCACTATTGTGAAATCTCAAAAGGGGAGATGATGTGATGAGAGTTACGACGCCCCCTTGCGAGAGATAGATCGGTCCGAGTAAAGTATAAATAGTAAAGATCCGAGTGAGCTCAAGAGTTCAGAGTTCGGAGTCGAGTGAAGTTCGTGATAGTTCGCAGGGAAGTCGGAAGTTGTCGGTTGGTTAGGTCGCAAGGAATATTGATAGTTGGTTCGTAAAGAGATTTGTTTGTTCTTTACGTTGTTTTTACTGCTGTCTGGTTATCTTGTTTATTGTACGTTACGAATTACGTTACAACACTTGACATGCTTTAAAACTGGTTCTGGCTACAAGTGGCAGAGCAAGCAGGCGACCTTTACTTCCAGCAGGATGGGGTACTACCACATTATTCCTTGCCAGTGCGCCACTGGCTGGATGACAAGTTTCCTGGCGCGTGGATTGAGCGAGCATTGACTCTGCTGGTGACGAAGAGGGCCAGTTAAATGGCCAGCCCGGTCGTCCGACCTCACCCAATGTAACCTTTTTCTTTGACGCGTATTAAAAGATCGGCTATATGGTCGCAATCCGCGTACCATCGTTCAACTTTGAGCGGAAATATAAAATGCTGTCCGTGAGATCGACACAGAATTGTGCCAAAAAGTGTGCCAATCTGTCCGGTCCCGAATTGATCATTGGATTAAAAAAAAAATGGCGAGCATTTTCAGAACTATCTTTGAGCATAATTTGGAATCTACGTTTCATAAATTTCTTTATTATAATTCTTCGTTTAGTTCACTGATTGTAGTCTAATTATATAAAAGAGTAAAAATCAGCGTTCAAATATATATGTCTGGTTTTCAACCAGGGTTCCGCCAGTACAGTCCAGGGGTTCCACAAGAAGTTACAAAACTGCTAAAATAGGCAGTAATTTTTAAGTCTCCTGTGCAGATATGTGTGCATAAGACTATCAAATTATTACACAGGGGTTCCTCGAGCCAGTGGAATGTTTCTTTGGGGTATATGTAAATGTATTCCTTAATGCTCTAGTGTGTTGCGTTACTTGACAAATACCCTGTATATACACGAAAAGAAAGTAAGACAGAGAGAGATAATACGTGTGTGTGTGTGTGTGTGTGTGTTTGTGTGTATACAATATCAGCGTATCTGTTACACTGGGGAACATGCCTGGTGTTGGAGACATGTTTCGTAGTAACTTTGGGGCCGATTTCAAAAATGAAATGTCTTGTCAAAATTTCTCACGAACTGAAATGTCCATTTTTCAACATTTCTGGTACAGTCACCATTTCTAAGGATAGATTTGGCTTCATCAAATGCAGACCCAAGAATGGAGCTTGACGTAAATTTAAGAACATAGTTTTCCGATATCATTTTATGCAATTCAATGCAATTAAATTCAATTAAATGAAATTCAAAGTGAAGACAAAAGTCATAATTTATGTTGCTTCCGTCAATAAAAAACATCAAACATGAGCAAGTCACACTATTTTCAATCTAACCAGTTTTAAATGTCATAATGATGACAGGAATGAACTTTATACAATAAGATATCAATAAACAACGCATTTTTGTGGTCCTTGACAACATCCGTGTCTTATATTTGTGCAATTCGTCTGCAGATATGTCCACGCTGTGCTTGATTTAGTGTGACGATCATTGCAAACCAGGTGAGCCATGTTTTGCTGAACCATTAACTATTTCTTATACAAAGTGGTATTTTGAAAGCGCCTTAATGTCTTAATTGTGAGGTCACATGGATCAAGGTTAAACTTTGACAAGCATGCTCAAAGAACTGTAGAAAGAAATTTCATGGTTTGTATGCTCTTTACGGAACTTTGCCACCACTATGTTTTGCTTACTTTATAAGTATTGACAATTCTGAAGTTGGTTTTCTCAGGCGACAACTGGCTTGAATAGATGTTTTGTATTTCAAAAATATGGCTAGTTGTGAGAGAAGAAAATACGAAAAACAACCCAACTGTCTTTTGCTATATATATGGATGTTACACTTTACCAAGGCAGCAAAACAAGATCACATATTTCGTGAAGAAAGCTTACCTTACTACTTTGGCATGAAACAGGGTGTTGATGACAAAGCCTGGACACCCCATAAAGTGGGTAAAACATGTTTGGAAACACTGAAACAGTGACCGTTTGAAATACTTAAGCAGAAAGTTTCCAGCTTTTAATTAAGGTTGGTGTGTTTTACGGGTCATTTATTAGGTTGCAGGACGAGAAGTTTTTGAAGACCATGTCTGGCGTTAATAAAGAACTGTGGAATGCTTTTGCTGCAGTTGTGTCTCATTTCCTGGAAACCATGAAGTCATTTCAAGCACTGTAAAAGCGCATTTGTGTGTAAAAGCGCATTTCCTGCACAGTCATCTGGACTACTTCTCTGACAGTTATTGTGCGATAAGTGATGAGCAAGGGGAAAGATTCCAGCAAGACTTCGAGACCATAGAGAATAGGTATCAAGATAGGTGCAATGCAAAAATGATGACTTCCTACTACTGGTCTCTGCAAAGAGACTTTCATGACACAAGTTATTCATGCAAAGCAGCTAAGAGAAAGTTCACTCCTTGAGTAGCGGAAACTCCGGTTTGCCAGAAATATCAATTATAAGATGTGTAATTAAACATGTTGTGTGCTATGTATATTAAACAATAAAAAGTACTATATGGTTTGTATTCTTATTTTTATGTCAGTATTATGCTTGACAGCAAAATTGGCAACTTTTGGTAAAAACTGAATTCCCGTTTAAGAAAAAAAAATGAACTCAACACCATTAAATGCAAAACAGTTAATGCAGCATTGCGGAAAGGCTTACTGTAAACATTCACTATACCATAAAGCTTCCCGTAAATGTTACAATATGCCATCATCGAGTCAGAGCTTATTCTAACTGTTCCAGAAAATATTTGAAATGGTTAAAATGTGAAATTTCATTGGACTGTGGTGCTCAAACTAATCAAATCAGTTCATAAAGCTCCATTTACAATCTATTGTAAGTAGTTTAATGTTAAAATTATCTATACGCCCATCTTTGATCGTGCTATCATATTTATCTTTCATTCCATCGAAAGGAAATTTAATTCAGGTAACGATTCTTGAAGTTGCCCTCTGTCATGTCGATATAATGTTTGGTCGTGATCACTTCACTTAAAGGGGACATGCTAACTAATAGATTATGGCATCAATTTCATTGTAAATATCAAAAGAGAATACATTATTATTTCTAGAGTCACAGATTTTCTAGATATGATATTGCGAGAGTTAGTCGTAGGGCTATATCTTAGCGTCGTCTATATTAAATAATTGATAGAGTCATCTGCAGTAAATGCTTATTAACAAATGCACAAAATTTTTACTTACATCAATATTTGATATCTAGTGGAAAATTGGGTGGTGAGTGGAAGCTAATTTTTCTGCATTTTTCGTTTTTATTACAGACTGAACTTGTCTAACTATAAAGCTAACTTATCATTGAAACTACTCTTTTCCATAATTTGCAAAAAATTACTTACTAATAACTTCTTAACTAAAGCGGCCTTGTCTAGTTAATGAATGGATTTTGAAAAATAGCTGTAATATAATGAGGCAGTCGAGGATAACTGGTTATACAGGCATGGTTCTAGACGTCATACGTACACCACAACAAAAATGTTATATATATTTTGACCCAATGTCAAATCTTTACACAACTTAACACTGACATTAACTATGGAAGCCAACGGTTAATAGTTGAGAACTTTGTAAATCTGGCAATGAAAAAGAAAGTGAAATATCTATGCACCATGATGTTCTGGTGATCTAATGAGGTAGCTTTCTTGATTTGCATAAATTTGTCAACATACAGTGGTATTGTATAATGTTGAGAGTACATGTTAATACCCTTCAACCATGATAACTGTTACATGAAAGCCATTCGCCATCTCCTGCTAGTGAACATGTCGACATTCTGCTGGCCAACTACGATGTTTACTTGCATTTGCATTTGTCCGTTACAAACGTCGTTGGTATATCAATCCCCCGCGAAGTGGTCGTTCTAACGTTGAATCTGTTGCCAGCTATATTTATATCTACAGTTATCTATCTATCTATCTATCACTCATATCCCATACCCCTCACCACATACCTCCCCTCTAACCCCACCCTCTACCTACCCACAACCCCCACTCTACCCCAACCCCCAGCCGAACCCACACTCCACCTGTGCTTTCCCCACTCTCGCCTCCCCCACATCACACCACACTACACTACACCATACGACATTACACATCACATCACACTACACCACCCACACACCCATCCCCACATCTCCACACCCACGCATACATACACACACACGTCCAGACCACCAGCCCTCTTTCACACGCACATACATACTATCTTATACACACACGCACCTTTGTGTTGGGGGCACCTTCGTTTTGGAAGTCACTTGACCCTGTTATCTCCCCTACTGTCCTTCTCGCGTCTGGCCACTGTCCGAAGTCAGGACGCCATGATAGATCGTTAGCTCTTACACGCATTTTTTTCTCTCCTTGTTTCTCTCCTTGTTTTTTTCTGTGTATCTTTCTGTCGAAGAGCGTAGGCTCGAAACGTAAAATCCTTTTTCCATTTCTATTCCTGAGCGCTATACTAATACATTTGTTTGTTTGTACTCCACATGCCTTCGTCTTTTGTTTATTTTCGTAAAGTTTCCCGTTATCTATCTATCTATCTATCTATCTATCTATCTATCTATCTATCTATCTATCTATCTATCTATCTATCTATCTATCTATCTATCTATCTATCTATCTATCTATCTATCTGTGTGCTTGGTTGTCATCGTTTGCGTCTGCATATTTATGTTTGTTTGTTTATTTTCTTTTTTCTGCCTTTAACCCTCCAACGCGGAGTATAGGCCACTTATTGTTGAATTCCATGTCGCATAATTTTTCGTTTCTGTACTTATACTCTGCCACGAATGTCCCCTTTTTTCTAGTTCCTTTTGTGTTGATCTACGCCACAATTCTTAGGCCTACCTTTCTTTCTATATCCATCCGGATTCCACTGTAAAGCACTTTTCACTACATTTGGTGTGTCTTTTCTAATTGTGCTACCAATCCACTTCCACTTTTTCTTAGGTATTTGCTCCCTAATCGAAACTTCATTTGCTCTTTGCCATAGCTCCATATTGCTTATGTGTTCGGGCCATCTAATTTTAAGTATACTACGCAAGCATCTGTTGATGAATGATTGTATTTGCTTATTTGACTTAACTGACAAGTTATCATGTTAAAATTCATGTTTGTTTATAATGAAATTTTTTCAACAGTTGGTTAACAACATTGGCTTTCGTCTGAGTGAAGCAGTCTTACGAAAATCCACCCGCTTCGGATGTATTTTTGCAATTGAAATTTCATTAAAAAACTTTTTTTGAATCGGTTCTGAAAAATGGATAACTTGCATGGACCTTAGTTTCCCTGCATTGCGAACGCTGCAGGAAAGATAGAAAGCAATAAATCGCATTTACACACATACACACACACACACACAAACACACACACACACACACACACACACACACACACACACACACACACAAACACACACACACACACACACACACACACACACAAGTGAACAACATCAACACACATACTTACAACAGCGTTCCCAGCAAGCAAGTGAGAAAAGAAATCAAGAAGAATGAATAAATGTCTACTGACACCACCACTGCCACCACCACTGTCTCCACTACTGTCCCCACCACCACCAACACCACCACCACCGCCACCACCACCACCGCCACCACCAACACCAACAACAACACCAACACCAACACAAAGTAACTTTGCTTCGGTTGTGAGTCAAAGAAAACGAGTTGTTTCATTTACGCCATAACAATTAATGGAAACAAGACCCTTTTTATCTAAGGAGGGTAATACAATAAAACCAAGCACACCTCAACAAATTTTAGAAAATATTGGCAAAAAACAATTATATACAAGACAATAAATTAAAAAACGAGGAAACCCGAAAACATAAATCAACAACTGAAAATTGTTTAAGGCCCATATGGGCACATAAAAAAATATACTACAAGGGCAAAAGATTTTCCACAGTCGATGTCAAGTTTGATTGAGAGGAGCAAACCATAGCCTACTCTACAGAATCACTTGAGTCTGGTGAAATAGTAATGATCCCTACGTACCTAAGTCGTAGGGTAATCTGCTGCAATTTCGAGCAAGTCATTAACATCTTGGAAATTGCCGTCCTTGATCATCAGAACTGGATAGGCCAGGCTTTCGAAATCTTGGTTCAAGCCAATCAAGAGACGATAGAAAATATACCAGATCTGACGATACCGCTTTACATGTCGCCGTTGAAGGCAGAAGACCACGCCGTCACCTCTTTGGCAGCAAAAACCAGTTTTAAAAAATTGATTGCTTAATTTCGAAAAAGGAACAGCAACAACAACAATAAAAACAACATCCACAGCAAGAAAAATCAACAGCAAAAACAACTACAAAAACAAGAAAACCAAAAACCAAATAAAAAAACCAGCACTGCTACCCACACCGCCATATGTGCAGCTAATAAAACAATTCTACCAACAAATGAAAGAGCGTCAACAACCAACAAGCTAATCCAACCAAACGACACTACCATCAGCGCCACCAAGAACAGAAACACCACCACCACCACCACCACCACCACCAACAACAACAACAACTATCGAAGCACCAAAGTAAGAAAAGAAAAACAAAAGGACTCATACCCCACACACAAAAAACCCATACACCACATCCCAACTGTCACCAACCAGCTCCAACACCAACACTCAGAAATAGACCCCAATACCCTCCCCTTCCCACTTGTCGTCCAATGAAGGTGACACAGAGGAATGGCAAATGGCCACGTAAGGAGGAGGAAAAAAAAGGCGGAAAATGAATAGAGAAGGATTGCTTTGGTACAGTGGTAGAACTCCTGGCATATGTACAAGAGATATAGGTTCGAGTCTTAGAGGCAGCCTTCGAATTTTTCTACACAAACGCTTTTGTTATCTTTTTTTGTCATTCTAAAAATACTTCCTTGCTTTCCTTGTTCAGGTTTGAGGCTTTTGGATTAATTGAAATTTTGTAGATTGTCTTTGGCCTTATAAGGTCACTCACTGGTCGATCATCGTTCTACTCTTATAGGTGTTGCATCTATAAACATCATACTATGGTTGTGTGATATCTATTTCTATAATATAAGGTATTGTGTTGGTTATCACAACTTCATACGTAATTATTCTATTGTAAAACATTACTAGTTAAATAGCTCATAAATTTAGATGAACCCTTCGAGAATCTAACCTTAAAATCGAAATTCGAACCTATTAAATCGATTATCTCTGAGTTCTCTTTTGTGTTGGGCATTTATGAAAGTGGTTGATATATATATATATATATTACAAACCGCATATCGAGTATAAGGTCAGAAATTTCGTATACCTATTCATGGCATTAGTGAGCAATTCAAGGATAACTTGAGCAGCTACAACGAAAAGAAATCTTCCATTTTTAATCAATATACTCTAGATAAAGACAGCGGTTCAGTTAATAGAATCCATGTAAATATTACAACTCAATATCCTTATAATACTATGATAAGAGAAATTATCAAAAATACGAATACATTCTCAAATGTAAATGTGAAAGAGATAACAGCAATGAACCACACACAAACACAGACACAGACAAGAAATATATCTTTCCTTTCCTATCTCAGATTAGTTTTATACGCTCATTTTTGCATATGGATGTGTACAGTGGTATATACACGGATAAATATCCATTTATATGAGAATATATGTATGTGTGTATGTGCGAGCATGTTTGGATGCGAGTGTATAAATACATATATAACTATATACTCATATACATGTTAATGATTATGCGGATACATATGTATGTTTGTATATTTGCGGTTGTGTGAATACATATATGTGTGTGTGATGTGCGCATAAGTTTATACTAGTATGTGTAATCGTATTCGCAAATTTATACTAATAAATGCTTATAAATTGATCACGATTATTTTCTGTTTGACATTCTCCTGTCTGCTCTCTTTTTCTTCTTCTTCATTCTTTTCATATTTGAAAATTATTTTTGAATTGTACAACAGAAACCTGACATTTTACTCTGAACTCATTGTAGATAAATTTTCTAATCCATATTGCATCTTTTATGTAGCGAACAGAAAAATGAAAATGATATAAAAAATAAAAGTAAAACAAGATAAAAAGAAAGAAAAGAGAAAGAAAAGCTAGAATTATGACAATAATATACTTAGGCGCAGGCGTGGCTGTGTGATAAGAAACTTGCTTCCCAATGCACATGTCAGTGTTTTTAGTAGCGCTGAAAGAAGTCGCCACGCTGGTGTAGAGCTGGCGAAATATTGATTGAAAAAGAAGCTTAACTGTAAGGTAAGACTTTTATTTTTTGGATCCAGTGGGGGTTTGTTGTTTGCTGTAATTATTTTTGTAGAAACAAGAAGTCTTCCCTGGATTCTGAACTCTGGTCTGCCTACAGTTGGGCAAAATTTGTTCACTTTAAGTGAATAAGTTTTCTTACTTAATTGTGAGAATTGTTGTTTTGGGGGCGTATCTCGCCTCCAAAAGTAGTTGAACTTCACCAAGTTTTTGCGAAATTTGTGGAAGCAATTTGTTCACTTTAAGTGAATAGTTTTTCTCAATTAATTGTGAAAATGTTGTTTTGGTGGCGTATCTCGCCTCCAAAAATAGTTGAACTTCTTCACCAATTTTTATAAAATTTGTGGAAGCTGTGTCTCAGTCGTTGTGTTCCGGTTTCCATTTAGATTACCAATAGGCCTGGATACCTAGTGGCCGGAGAATTTTCTGTGTTTTTTGAACTGTTGAACTGTTTTCTTTCTTTCTTTCTTTCTTGCATCTTTTTTTGTGACTCTTTTATTGAACTGTTTTCTTTTTTTCGAATTTTTTGCCTTCAACCGTCTGGATATTCTGTTGAACTTTTTCGTACAAAAAAACATGACGAAGAAACAGGACATTGTTTTGGAGTGGGAGATTGTCCCACCCAAGAAGTGGATTTGGAAGAGAGGACGGTGGTGTTGAGGACATAATCCAAGTCGCTCGACACCATCGTCCTCTTCCAAAAAATCGACATAGAGCGAGAGTTGGCGAAGTATATGCCAACTATAAAATTTATTTCCATATGTAACGGTGTTGCTGCTATTTGACACCCTTGAGGAGGTTCGCAATTTTGCGAGTCAGCCCTTAGAGGACGAGGAAATATTGCTTCTTCCCACGTATTGTGGGAAGAAGTTGACAACGGCTTGGGTCTGTGGTTTGCTACCCGGAATAGAAACCGAATGGATTGCAGACACTATCCGCCGGGGTCTGGGTGGCAGCGGAGCCAAGCTTCTCAATGTAAAATTTTGCATGCGGCTGATAGGGTGGGTTCAAAAGCGGTTTTGACCCCGTGGACACAATCAGCCAAGAATCTGGTATTTCCGGACTTTTTGAAAATGGCCGGTTCTGGGTATCCGGTGATTCTTGAGGGTCGCCCCCGTCAGATATCATCGCTGCCTGGAGTCTGGTCATATAAAGAAAAACTGTCTCTAAGAACAAAGTAAGGTCCTGGAGCAGTTGGTTGAGACCTCTGTAGAAGAGGGTACGAAGGCGGCCGAGGAGGCGGAGGACTCCTCAAAGAAGGGCTGCATGAGGGAGAAGGTGAGCAACAATGGGTGCTCACCGAAGGTACCTATGGATGAGGGAGGGGATGCGAATCTCCCGATCACGAAGAACACACACCCTCCCTCAGCTGAGAAGAAAAGTGAAGAGAAACGGCAGTCGGTGACATAGCACCGGAATGTCCCGGAACCTCGTCGGTGGAGGTTGTGCCACCGGCGGGGGAAGAGCCACTGTCGGTGGGAATTGTGACTACCTTGTCCTTGGAGGAAGACGAATTATTTGTCTTCTTCTACACAGGCGGAGAGGTGGAGAAAGTGTTGGAAAAACATCCTAAGGGAGTAACTTTGACCTGCACACGGGATCCCGAATGGCCTCCGCAGATAGCTGTGGAGGTCATAACGCTCCCCGTGTTGCGCAGGCTGCATCCCCATCACGACATCCATCGATGTCGTAATGTGGATGCATGCCATTGTCTGCTTGGGAGGTGTTACGGTCAATGAAGCTGGTGAGTGTTCGGTGATGCGGGGGTACTATGTGCTGTGAGTTCGCTGTGAGTGGAGGCAGATGACGGGAGCGTCCACAATCGCCGATTTGAAGTCGGCATACCTGCTGCTTCATGTGGCTGAGAGACTGTGGAGATATCAGCTGGTGAAGTATAAAGGACGGACGTACTGCCTGACCAGGTTGGGATTCGGGCTGAATTCAGCACCGAAGATTGTGGCGACAATTCTCAAGACCATCCTGGGAAAGACCGAAAAAATGAAAAGAGCCACCAATTCCTATATCGATGACATCCTGTTGGAAGAGAGCATAGTGTCGGCAAAGGAGGTCATAAGCCACCTGAAGAGTTTTGGGCTAACTGCCAAACCACCGAAGGGAATGGAAGGAGGAGCTGCCCTGGGAGTCAGGCTACAGAGAGACAAGGTTGGCGTGTTGGTGTTTCGGAGAGGGAATGAAATCCCAGTACTGGGCTCAAAGACGAGCAGGCGGCACGTCAGCCGTTTCTTCAGGGCGGCATACCGGCCAATTTGCAATGGGGTTGTGGAGAGGCATCATAGCAGATCATAGCAGAGAGGGGCCATATCCCACAGGTCGAGGCCGTTTTTTTTAGCAAAATATGTCGCCCAGGACGAGACAGGCTGAGGAGTCAGTGCCACACAGAGCAACATTCAAGTACGAGTGGAGGCATCCATGTACTGCATCGCCGCGTCCTGCAGAAGAGAAGGAGCATACCTTTGTGCAGGTCGGAGAAGTCTAGGTTAAGCCCCCAAATGCGCAGTGCACATCACAGTGGGAAAAGGGGACAATAACCTCTGTGAATTCGAGGAACAACGTACCCGTAGATGGCATGCAATGACATGTTTTGAATGAGCGCAGGGTTATCACTGCCACAGAGGATGGGGCCAACAGTAATGAACAAAAGGACGTAGCCGACAGGAAGATGCCAGGAACTGAAGCCAGCCCTGAAGTCCCAGGGCGGTCGCAGAGGGAGCGTTGCGTTCCCCGGTGGTTGGCTGATTACGATAAAAGTTAAGGCGTGTAGTCGGAGTTGAGAAGAGGGCGTGGGCAGGTTGGTTGAATGATCTTCAGATCAGGGGGCGTGTTGTGTTATGAACCAGACTGTGTTGTACGCAAGTATCGGAAGTTAGGGAGCAGGCATGTCCTGTCGGAAGTGGGGCCTGTGGATCACACTGGAAGTGCCGCGGTAGATATGCGGCATTCAGTAAAGTACGAGGGTCAGTCGGTGGCGAACAGCACATCAGAACGGACTTGTGAGAAGGTAGCGCACGTGGAGATGGAGTGAACCTTGGAGATCGTAACGGCACGTGGATGTTGAAAGTGACCCACTATCCGAACCGACAGGTAAGACTATCATAATTCGCTCTTCGCTTCTGTCTTTTTTCTTCCTTTACATCACAATATCCACCTAATATACAGTTCTATATTTAAGAGATGAGGAATTATGTACATTACATGATTTACCTTATTTACATTCGACGGATATTTGTCCTCATCTTGTTTGTTGTTAACACAACATTTCGGCTGATATACCCTCCAGCCTCCTTCAGGTGCCTTGGGGAAATTTCGAACCTGCATTCTCATTCCTAATGTATTTTTAGATGTTGTTGTTGTTGTTGGTATTATTATTATTATTATTATTATTATTATTATTGTTCAGGTCACTGCTTGATATCGAACTCGGAATCTTGGGGTTAGTAGCTCGCGCTACTAGCTACTACGCCATATGCTCGTAATACTATATTAGAATATTTGTGCTCACATGAGCACTTATACACATATGCACATACACACACACACATACACACACACACACACACACATATATATATATATATATTTACATATACATATATTTACTTACATACATACAGACACACATCTATACACACATATATATATACACATACATACATATATATATATGTGTATATATATATACACACACACACACACACACACTTATATATATATATATATATATATATATATATATATATATATATATATATATACATATATATAAATGGAGCTAATTGCAGGTGATATTCAATTGTTTATATTTCCGATGTATGTTTCAAAGAAAACATTGGTATTATTCCAGAAGGAATAAGATGATGTAAAACAACGTAATCTTCTTATCAGGGGAAAAAAGAGAAAGCAGACGCATCAACAAGACATTTTAACAGAATGTGATGACTGCGTGTATGATGAAGAGAACGCTTGCATGTTATTTTTTAAAAAGCCGTTAATAGATATAATGTCAAAGGCAATTTATAGAAAGAGAAGGCGGAGAAAGAAAGAAATTAGCAGAAAACGAAGTGGAGAAATATTAAGCGATAGATGAATAGGTATAAAACTTCAAGCTGTGGAAATAAATATATTTAGTGGATATGAAATGTAAGAAAACAGCTAAAATTCAAGTTCTATATATCGGTAGAAATTATTTATAGGAGCGTATGTTTTTGCCATTGCATGCAACGATAAACGCGTTCTTTAAACGGGTTTACAAGAGGGTTTTTGAGAACAGGATGAAAAACAT
Organism: Octopus sinensis; assembly: GCF_006345805.1. Classification (NCBI taxonomy): domain Eukaryota; kingdom Metazoa; phylum Mollusca; class Cephalopoda; order Octopoda; family Octopodidae; genus Octopus; species Octopus sinensis. Next base: position 88,142,291 of record NC_043000.1, read on the forward strand.
TTCATCGTTACAGAGTGAACAATAAGATTTACCCTTATCATAAGGAAACGACTTAAATAGAATATTCCAGTCTAAATCAAATTGTTTATTATGTTCCTTAGGAGACCAAATTAATTTACTCAGCCCTTTTAGATTTCTAGTTTCATTCAAGCTTGCCTTTTACATTTCTGTGTGCTATGTTGGATACATTTGGTGTTCGTCTGGCATGTTTTTGTTCAGTTTTATGTGACTTGATTATGCCTGCACTGACGGCTGGAAAGTGGATTATGTATACTAACTATGAAATCATATGATTTGCGGCTGAATCTGTTTTTAAAAGAGGACTTCCAGGTTGCATTCCCTCACTCTCGGTACACTGTATATCTATTATGGTAGTTTTGACTTCAAACGTCCCTCATAGCGTGAGGCATTTACGTGTTGTAATGTCCTTAATATAATAAATATATATGTATGTATATATCTGTTGTGTCTAGGGAGAATCATTTTCTTTTTGTGCCTTATAATATAACACACTCACCGGTAAAATTTCTACTTATTTCCAGAGTCAAAACTATTGAAAAGGTTGCAACACGCAACGAAAATTTTAGGAAAATAAAAATAAGAAATAAGTGGAAATTTTACCGGTGAGTGTGTTATATTATAAGGCACAAAAAGAAAATGACTCTCCCCAGACACAACAGAATATGCTTCAAGACACGAAATCATATAAAGAATCTTGCAAACCAAATCCCAAAACGAAATATGTATATATCGTTTGTGTGTCTGTGCTCGCGTGGGCATGTATGATATGAGTATATGTATTAACATGCATTCTTAGTTTGCTGTCTTTTCGTTTTCATCTTCCAATTTTACCGAACAAAATAAACGAGAAAGTCAATAATGAGAACACAAAATTTGATGAAAAGTTTTAATTTAACATATATTTCACAATTAATTATCTTTTTAACGTCATTCTTAATTATATCATGAAGAAAAATCTTACTTGGTTAAGATTCCACAAAAATATACATGACAAGAAAAATAAATTACATGAGAGATGAAAGGGAAGGAGAAAAAATCACATATACATTATATATATATGTGGGTCCATATGTATATGTATATATATACGTATATATGTATATAGAGTGTGTGTGTGTGTGTGTATGTATTGATGTATATGTATATGTGTTTATGTGTATATATGTATATATATATATATTATATATATATATAATATATATATATATATATATATATATATATATTTTAACTCTCCGAATTAACTCTTTCGAGATTTTCATTTTTGGATTTTTCGTTATTTAAAATTTCATTCTCATCAATGCCTAATTTTTCACAGAACAAATCATCACAAGGATCCGTTTTATTTTTCGTGAGGTTTTCGTATTTGTTGATCGTATTTTTTCGATAGAGGGAGTTAGCGTCGAACGAAGAATGAGAAGAGTATCGCGAGAGTATACTTGCATGCGTTGCTGTGGTTGATGATGTCATGTCTATAACGTCAGTTGTAGTTGCATGCAACTTTTGTGTTTTGCTGTATCTTCTCGCTGTCGTATGTGGGTTGATAACTGTTCCTTGGTAAGTAAGTGAACTAAAATCCTCTTCCGGAATCAAGCATCGGCAGAACGTTCGGATAAATATGCGCCGAAATTTCTGTCCGAAAGCACAGTATAACAGAAAGTTAATAGCGCTGTTTAGCGTAACCAAATAGTTTCTTATTAAAGATAAAATTATCCATCCGATGTAGTAGACACCATTTTGCTATCAATAGCATAAGCTGTATTGTATATGAGCGCAGGAACTTGGCAGATCATGAAAACTATAACAACTGATACAAGCATTAATGTGACGTTATTTTCTCTTGATTGGCGTACGTTCATATCACGACGCTGACGTTGTGACCTTTTCACGGCAAGAATGAGGAATATATTAATGACGGCTAAAGATGTCAACGGAATAAAGCACATAATTGGTAGATAGAGACACAAGAAATAGACTTTACGGTATATTTTACTTTCACCCATATCAGTGGTCTTTTCTTTCACAAGAATCGTATGGTCTGTAGGATTAAGTCGGTATTCTATTTCATATTCAAACCAACGTGACGCATTGTAGACAAAGGAAAAAACAGATACAGACAGTATGACCATACGAGCTCTTGCCATAGTACACATGCTAGCAGCTCTGAGCGGATGACATACAGCTATATAGCGCTCAACAGTGAACGAAACAGTTAACCAGATGGTTGCTGTTTGACCAACTAAGCCAGCGGGATAAGCGTAGACAATAACATAGGGTAAGATATTTTCTCTGTAAGGTTCCGATACAGATGGAATTCCAATCAGAAAGAACGTAATTATTAAAACAACACTGTCCCACATTGCCAGAGCTTTTAGGTAGCAGTTTGTTGATGACTGCATCGTTCGTTTTGTAAGTACAGCAATTGTTAAAATATTTCCAATGAGACCCAGTGATATAATCACAATTGATGCAACACCTGTCAGGTAAAATTCAACCAATTTTATTTCATCGAACTGAGCCGGCAAAGGTGCAGGGAATACAGTACTTGATCCATTCACTACGCTGACATTCAATCCAAAAACATACTTTAGATTCGAACCAACAACAACATTTGAATGATTAGTGTTCTCCATAAAAACCTCCATTTTGGGCCCAAATGGTATTACTTTTCGATTTATCCTTTTCGAGCTCTGATAGCTTGACTTTCAGCAAGGAAATTCTTACGTACTGCGATGACTATATCATTTTATTTATAGTGTCTCTTGCCGTCGTCCCAAATTCAGTTGTGTCCTTTTTCTTTAAAATCCATACATCCTGAAAAGAGAGAATAATAAAGTTTGAAAAAAAAAAACCAAAAGCAAAAACCAACGAAACAATAATACTGCATTAAAAATATATTCAAATAAGAGATACAAATACAACTTATTTTACTGTTATCTCTTCAAACGTTTGCTATATTGTATTACTTATTAATGAGTAATTACAAGTATAAAATTTTAAAATTCAGTGAGTCGAAATACGTCTTTTGCAAGTGACTAAAAATACACAGACTTCTAAAGGCATTAATCCTTTCTACTAAAGGCACAGGGTCCGAAATTTGTGGGGAAGGGACAATTTAATTACATCGACTCCAGTACTCCATTGGTACTTAATTTACCGACTCCGAAAGAATGAAAGGCAAAGTCAACCTCGGTCGAATTTGAACTCAGAACGTAAGTACGGGCGAAATGCCGCCAAGCATTTAGCCCAGTGTGTTAACGATTTTGCCAGCTTGCTACCTTACTGTAAAAAAATCTAATAATAATCATAAATATTTGGTGTTTGTTGCAATATAAAATAGTTTAACATTTATTGGCATTTACTAATGTTATATATAGACACAGAAGTGGGAGATTGGCAGAATCATTTCAGTATCAGAAATACATGCCCTGCGGTATCCTTAAATTCTGTGTTCAAATCTCACCGAGGTCAACTGTACTTTCATCCTTTCGAAGTCAATAAAATATAGGATTTAGTCGAGAAAAGGAGTCGATATAATCGATTAACTTCCTTCCCTCAATATTGATGGCTTTGTTTCTAAGTCACAAACCGTTATTATTGAAGGCGGAGACCTGTTAGGGTATCCGAAAAAGTCCTTTGCAGTCTTTCTTCCGGTTCGTTGAGTTCTGAGGTCAAATGTCATTAATCGTTCCTTGGTTGATAATATAAATTACCAGTGAAGTACTGGAATCTGTGGTATCGACTTACATCCCCGCCACAAAAAAATCCTCTTTCTTTGTGCATAAACCAGAAATCAATAAAGGTACCGAAATACCAGAATTGATAAAACGTCGGAAAAATGCCTTCAGGCATTCGCTCTGATTCTTTTCGCTCTGAGTTCAAATTTCACTAGTCTCAACTTTGACTTTCATCCTTTCGAAGATGATAGAATAAAGTACTATCAATTCCTGGGTCAATGGAACGATGAATCCCATCTCTTCAACAATTGTTGGCCTTCTGACTAAATCAGAAATTATTATTATTATAGGCGACGAGCTGGTAGAATCGTTGGCACGCGGCCAAAATTTTTATTATCATTTTTATTATCATTATTAAAGCTGCAAGCACAAAAATAATTCAGCTGCACATTTCTGCATGTATGTTCCGGATGTGTGAGAGATAACCTCTGGGCAACCTTAACGGTTGATTGCATGTTTTAGTCTTGAATAGATCTCTAAACCTGATGAGGTTCGAGATCCGTGTTTGCATTCGAAATTACGAGTAGCTCTCCAGTTTAATAATTATAATATATTTATGAACTTACGATAAATTTGCCTCTATATTTCAGAGTATGAGAGTATTCATTATTTTTAACTCACAGCCCAGGATCTCTATAAAAAAATTGCTTTGCAGTCATATAGCTCTTGGTTTTTCTGTTTTACTGCGCAGCACTTGGGCAAGTGTCTCCTAATATTGCTTCAACTTCATTGAAATTTCAGCGATATTTGTTCGGCAGAAACATTATGGAAGAACACTGCATGCGTATGCTTACATATATACATACATGCATACATCACACATATGTGTGTGTATGTGCTAGTGTTTGTGTGTGTGGTGTACCTATGTTTGCATGTATATCTATCGATCAACATATATATATATATATATATATACATACTCAAACACACACACACACACTCACTCAGTCAGTCAGTCAGTCACTCACTCACTCACTCACACATATACACCTTACAAATATGCACGACATTCGGAAAATTACCCCAATGCATACATATTGAATAGAATACTTTTAATGTGATACAAAACTCAAAATTTGAACCACTGCAGAAATACAAACCCCATAGATTTCCATTCAGATGTACATTGAATGCATGCAATAAAAAATTAAACTGTTTAAGTAGTAGCACAAGGAGCAGCAGTAGAAGTAGTAGTAGTAGTAGTAGTAGTAGTAGTAGTAGTAGTAGTAGTAGTAGTAGTAGTAGTAGTAGTAGTAGCAGCAGCAGTGGTGTTAGTACATTTAATAGAAATCAAACTTATGAAAGCCTCAAGACGCCTAAATTGATGAGAGGAAGGATATAGTTAATGGGTGAATAGAAAACTTGTCATTGGCGCCATTTAAAATCAGTGTTTGAAGAGTTGTATCGCAAAACGGTTTGAATGAAGCTCTACCGATTCACAATATATTTATACCCTATTGATATAACTGCCTGCTATATAATTGAAATTTCCTTTAGAGAATCCCAATGCCAGTTGCATTGTTAGTCCTTGAGATTCATGTGCGGAAGCCATTTAGGTTGGTAAATAACCAAAACTATAAAATGTTATATAAGTTTGTAACGTAGATAATTACATGGCTGTATAACTCGCAAATATAATGTATTTACTCACCTTTTCCATCAACAATCACCATTGAAGGAAGCTTCAACGGGGTTGGTTAGCCTACAAGAAATAGTAACCTAATCTTCCTCAGATAGTACCTTATCTTTCTTACAACGGATGCCTTCGACATATAAAAAGACCAGATGGTCAAGAATGGTAAGCCTTTGATCATAGATCTTCTCCTTCATGTTCAATGTTCAGTTAAACTTTATGGCAACCATTGTATGACGACTATAAACATATAGTTTGGTACCCAGAAACACTTATTTCGAAGTATTCTTACAGGCTTTTGAATTTTAAAACCATTCATATTGGTTTATTTTATGCAGAAGCAAGCATTTTACTGATGGAAAATCAACCGTATTTTCCAAGTGTATCGGCAGCTAAGCAGTACTGTCATCTTTAGCGAAGCGGTTCCAATAAATAATGTTGGATGTTCTTCCTGAATGCGTTAAAACTTTGCTTCCTTGCAATCCCTGTTGTTTTCCTAAGTAAAAGTTTCTTAGATTTGAATGTATAATCAGCAACAAAGTAGTATATGATAAAAGATGAAACATCGTGCTAGGTGTTCCGAATACTTCACTATGCATTATGTAAAAATCCTTCCACTAAGCTGCATTGATTCATTCGTTTATTTTAAGTGAATTGTGTGCCAAATAATCTCAGGCTTAAAATAAAAGTTTACGTCGATAACCTATCGGGTTTCTGATGCATAACAAGAAAATGGAGCCTGAGAAGGCATTAAAATAAATTTAATCCTTTTAAATTGCTTATATCTACAATTATCTATTCTATAAAATCGTTTGTTTAGTAATTCTGATAAAGAAGCACTCCAGAGTGGTTTGTAAATATTTCATTTTCGTTACATAAAAAATTTAACTGAACATCCATTCATTTCCATCGGCGATTCAAACCGATATTTTCTTTGCAGCAAGGGTAACAGAGCACCATTAAACGAATCCATGATTGATTTGCTGGGATATTTATTTTGAATTTAAATCGAAGATGCTATGTCTATAGAAGATCGTTATTTTATCGATTTATTTGGAATTTAATGTAGTCGAAACTGGCCACAGTATTGTGTCTTCCAAGAACATGATGAATTGCTTAACAACGCGTTCGCCACACATGCAGAGATTAAAGTTATGAGGCGCACAATTTCAGTAAAAATCCCAAGTTAAGGAAATTAATTAATTTCTCGATACTTTAATGAACTAGATTAATATGAATGGTCTTAGTTGTGAATACCCAAAAAGCAATATATTTTCAAGCAGTCAAATACTATACCACAAATAGATTACAAGCCAATAAAAGGTGTCCTTGCAATCGACCAATCAGCGTAGAATTAATGACCAACCGTCCATGTGAACGGGCTACGTGTGTGTATATGCGCTACTAGATGGCTCATAGAAGACAAATATTTAGTTAGCTGCATATATGACATTACGTGCTTTATGAAATTTGTAAGGGTAACAATGGAAACGCTAGGGAATACAAATGCACCGTATAGCCTGACGATGTGAGCTTGTTACAATAGAGCAAGGGAAAAGCATCGCCGTAAAACTTTAGTGTCAAGACCTTGAACGTATGAATCAAGTTTTGTTTTGCTCAAAACAAAATACAAATTCATGATATTTCAAGGTCACATTCACAAAGGTAACTCAAGAAAAGATAAATTCGTTATGTTGAGAAACTCTGCCACACCCTTCCTAATCATCAGACTTAGGCACCTCCGATTTTTAGTTTTTATGGTCACTTGAGCACTTTACAAGTGGAAAATATTCAGAAGCAGAGACGATGTCAAACGAGACCCCAAACATGTTTCTCTCTTCTCTGGCCTTTTCTGTTTTTGCTCGAGGAAAAGGGAAAAAGAAAACTGATTTTGAGATGGAAAATATTGCTAACGCTGGTGATTATGTTCTAAGTGAATATATCTATATACTGTATGTTGTACGCTGATCTGAATTCATTACATGATATGCAACATTATTTTTTGGTATCCTGATACATTCAAAGTTCTCAAGTTTGTAAATACCATTTAGCTTCTTTTATTCTCATAGGCTACCGATTTAGTTACAGGGTATCAGAGACAATTCCAACGCAAATTAAAATAAAATAAATTGCCCACACAAAAATATCAATAACAGAACAGGATTTAACTTGACAGTAACAGTTTGTTTATTGAAATATTTCGCGAAGGACACAAAATGGTAAGTTTTATGCTTTTCTGTGGAACCATAAACTAAAAAATACAGGATATAACAATATCCAAGTAGAATACTACCATCTACACTTACATAAATTACTGTTCAATAAAACGTTTGAAAATGCTTAGTAAGTCAATTAAATGACAGAGAAAGTCAGATAAATATATTTTATCTCTGTTTTCTCTGTTTCAAGAGATGTATTTATTTTCTTGATTATGTTCAAGGAAATTCTGCAATTACATTGTGTTACGCGTATAGACTGGCAAAATTTACAAACACAATAAGTGTGATTATACGAAATATTTTGAGGCTCATTTACCAGGAAAACAATATCTTTTGTGATGCAATTTATACAAGCAATTAGAAAAGAAGACCCAGTAATAACAATGATTATTTGTTAGAATCGAGAGATCAAAAAATTCAAAATAGCACTTATTTGAATTAACGCTAAAATTGATTAGATTTCGTTTCAAATTTCTTTCATCAGAAGGGTTCAGGATGTACCTTAATTTTAATTACAATCTAAAACATTACAACCAACATTGTTGTTGTCGAAAATGATTTTACAATATTTACATAGCCTCTCTTAATTATAATATGTGTAAGAGTACACTTGGCGTAGCCAAATTATTATGCCTTATTGATTTTTCAAAGTATAAATGATAGCATAAACATAATCGACATAAAAAGTGTAACTCGAAATTAGGTTCAGACTAAAGATTTTAAAATTCACTTTCAAAGCAATGAATAAAACTGGAGTTCTCGAGGCTGAGACAAAAACAGAAGATTATAAGCCTCTTTCTGAAGATGTTTCTACACACTCATATCTGTCTGTCTCTCTG
>NC_043000.1:88158239-88210739 GCF_006345805.1 Octopus sinensis
ACCGCAACAATATCTACAACCGCACAAACACACCCAGACGCTTTACCCTTGCCCCCTGCTGATTCGTCAGACTTTTCATCTAACGATGAAAGTTCGACAGAATGGCAAATAGCCACAGGGGGTAAAGAAAAAGATCAAGAAAAACCAAACAAGAAATCGCAACCAAAGCAGGGAGATACCTGAACCCTGAAAACTCCATACACAACAAAACAAGCACCAACACCACAAAAACAATGCTATCAGCGATAGACACAAAAGACTCCAAAACTAATGGAGTACATCACAGGATACACAAACATTTGTGAAGATGACTTTAAAAATAGCAATCATCCACGCACTAGACCACCCAAACACATCAAAATACTACACATCACACAAACACAACACCACAAACTCAAAGCCCTCTTCCCAAATGCTGTAGGGGGTTTCCAGAAATATCTGTCCCAAAAACTATATAGAAACCTCCTCGAAGACACATCAAAGAACGAGGAAGCCAAAACTTTCGACACAAGTAAGTAACTCTCTGTACTTTCATTTGTGTGTTTTAAAGCACACACCCCAATAGAATCATGGTCAAGGTTGGTTGTGTAAATGCGCGTGGCTTGGGGTCTCCTTGGAAACAAGGATACCTCCTAAATGACATCAAGTCACATGATTTGGGAATCATAGCCATAAGTGAGACCAGACTCCACGAGCCACGGGCCCTAAAGTCCATGTTTGGCGGACAGTTTAACATTTATTTCGCTCCCTGTCTGCCGAGGATGGGCGGTAGTGGCACTGCGGTACTTTTTCACAAGAGCCTGGATCTCGAAGTCAAGACGATATTCGTAGACCCGGAGGGTAGACTGATCGTTCTGGATGTTGACGGCAGCAATGGGTGCGCTTTTCGACTCGTATCAGTCTACGCACCGCCCTTAACAGGTCGGGCGGATTTCTTTCGACGTCTAGAAGTATTCTTGGGAACGTCTCGTCCTTTACTCTTAGTGGGGGATTGGAATGCTACCTTGGACACGCATGTAGACTACGTGGGTAGAGACAGAAACAGAAGGGGATGCAAATGCCTCAGAGACCTGCTCAGACGATTCCAACTGTCTGACAGGTACCGACTCGACCACCCAAATGCACCAACGTTGACATGGAGCAACCGCAGTGGGTCGTCGAGATCGTATCTAGATAGGATACTGTGTAGGACAGTAGACAAGGATAACTTAGGATGTCCACAATTCCACACAGTCAGCTACACGGATCACAAATTGGTGACGTGTACGCTAGACTTAGATAAGGTACATAGACAGGGTCCTGGGTACTGGAAACTGAACGCATCATTCCCGTCCAGACAAGTTTTCAGAGACCGGATTAGCACACTGGTAAAGAGGGCTTTGACGGGAGCCATCATCAACAACAAATGGTGGTTTGCCCTCAAGAGAGCAGTAAAAGCAGAAGCGATTAGGTACAGCAAAGCACTAGCCATAGATAGAAATAGAGTAGAGGGTGAGCTAGTTAAGAAGCTAGAAGAGGCAATTAGAAGCGGCATCGCATCCGACGTTTTGGCGGTGAGGTTGGCCCTCGACCAACACTTCAACGCCAAACACGAAGGATGTGCTGTCAGAGCTAGGATGCGTGCTCTAAGGAACGAAGGTGTTGGGGCCGCGAGAGAGGCCCGGGTGGCAGAGGCGCAACAGGGCAACAAAGCCACCATTCGGTCACTGGTAGATGAACAGGGGCGCGAATTGCTCGAGCCAAGTAAAATGTGTGAGGCCTTTCAGCAGCATTTTGCCCGACTGTTCGGGACGAGTGGAGGGCAAGAACGTAGGGTAGACTTCAGTGTCTACCTACATAGCCTGCCACGACTCTCGACAAGAAAGGCAGGGTGCTGCGAAGGTGCCATCACGGCGGCGGAAGTGCGGGAAGCGATGGCAGAATGCTCGAGGGACAAATCACCGGGTTGGATGGTCTACCCTACGAATTTTACTATTGTATGCCAGACTTGTTTGGAGACGTCTTGGCAGCGGTATACTGCAACTGGCAGCAAAACGGGAGCATACCCGGTTTTGTGAGTCGAGGAGCTGTAACTCTGCTGAAGAAAGATCCAAACAAGGGAAACATTATAGATAACTTTAGGCCAATCACTCTGCTCAATGCAGACCTGAAAATTTTGACAAAGGTGTTAGCCAAGAGGTTGGCGCTTGTCATGGAGAAACTGGTCGACAACGCACAAACGTGCGCCGTGCCGGTCCGGAGCATCCATGATAACCTCCATCTGATGCGCTACATCATAGACAGGGTAGTTAACGAACCTGGTATGGGTGGGGCCCTGATCAACTTGGATCAATCGAAAGCCTTTGATAGGGTAGACCATCGATACTTGGAGGCAGTCCTGAGAGCGGCTGGTTTCGGTCCGTCTTCCGCGGCTGGATAGCTGCCTGTACAGAGGCATCCGTTTGGTAATTCGCGTAAATGGACATCTATCGAGACCCTTCGACATTGCACGTTCGGTCCGTCAGGGATGCCCCCTCTCGGCGCTTCTATACGTATTGACTCTTGAGCCACTACTGCGGAGCTGGCGACTCTGAGGGGCATCCCGCGAGAATTAGGATGCGGGACGAGCGTGTCTGCATACGCGGACGACGTCACCGTCATAGTGTCAAGCCACGAGCACATCGAGCGGGTCGGTGAGACACTGAAAGACTACGAAGCGGTGACAGGAGCAAAAATCAACCGGGAAAAGTCAGTGGGCTTGCGGCTCGGCACCTGGAGAAGCAAGCCCATGCCGTCCACCAGTACCTCCGTCGTGGGACGCTGGACAGACGGCCCGGTTGAGTTGCTCAGGGTCTGGTTCGGTCCGGACCTCCAAATGGAGAATAACTGGAACGAGATAACGAGTAGGGTGGTCACTCTCGCCCAGCAATGGGCCGAGAGGAAACTGTCCCTAAAAGGTCGGGCGGAGGTGGTGAACGCGTACATCGCGTCCATCATCTACTACCGCCTGACCGTCGTACCTTGTCCCGACCCTACCATCACCAAACTAGAACGCATCCTCTTCCGCTTCTTGTGGAAAGGATGCGTCCCGATAGTCAGGCGATCCATTTGCTGTCAACACCCGTTAAAAGGAGGGCTGGGCATGCCGTGGTTGATGATGCGCAGACACGCGCTGAGACTGCGACATCTCCGGCTCTATGTAGACGACGGTGAACAGGTGTAGTCGCCGTTTGTGAGGCACGCATTCCCGCAACTCGTCTCCATGACCGAACTACAGTCGTGGATCAAAAAGAGGCCGAAGAAGGGCGAATGGCACCGCGAGTGTCGCGTTGCTCTCAAGCAACTCTGCCGTCCCGGTCGACCTTGAGTGACTTCAACACAACCAAAGCATTCTATAGGGGATTAGTGGAGGGGAGGTACGACGACGAGCTCGGGGCAAACCTGGGCGGACCTATGGACAACTTCCAGAGATCCCTGGCCTGGCGGTGCTACCGAGAAGCGCTACCCGTTCGGGATAAGCTCTATAGGCATGGCTCGAGAAACACGGGGCCGACCTGCCCGAGATGCGGGCAGAGCGACGAAACCGCTCTGCACGCAATCGTGCAGTGTCCAGCAATTTCCCACCTGTGGGCTTATGTCGAACGACTGCTGTCACGTGTGGGACGTGTCGGTTTATCAGCCGAGTCTATCGTTAATATCGTCACGCCTCCTTCCTTCAAACGGGAAGGAAGAGCTATTTTTATCATACTTGTGGCTATGGCGAAAGAATGTATCTGGTGGACGCGTCTGAAAGGATTAGAGACAAACACTTTCCTCTCTGGTCAATCTCTCATCAACTTCTTCAAGTATCACTTGAAGAAAAAAGTGAGAGTAGAGAGGCAAGTTTTGTCTAGTGAATGTTTTAAAAAAAGATGGGTGAATGTAGCAAGGATGGCACGTATGAATGACGAAGCCACCTTGACTATGATTCTATGAACCGTAAAAATTAATACAGAGAGTTGCTTATTTGCAAAAAAAAAAAAGAAATATAACATGTGACTTCATTGACCGAGGTTACCGTGGTCTTTTCCGTAGGCTTTTCTTTCCACGGGTAAACCTCACCTGTCTTCCCCTTTACACTTCATATTGACATTTCTGTGATAACGATCCCTATTGATCAATTTTTTTTCCTCTCCCCCTTTTTTTTTAACCCCCCCTTTTTTGTCCTCTTTCTCTCCTTTTACGATCCCTTTTGATCGACCCCCCCTTTTTTATTTAATTTTATTTTTTATTTTATTATTATTATTTTTTTTTTTTTTTAAACCTTCAAAAGAAAAGCTCTACCTTGTAATTTGTTCTATCTGTGTGCAGCCCTGTGTGGCTAATAAAGAAACATATCTATCTATCTATCTATCTATCTATCTATTGATAAATTTGGTTTTTTTCTTGCGGTTCTTAATCCTTTCTCCTTCTTGCTTTTCAATATAGGTGCTATCGATTTTCCATATCTGATAATTCTTAATCCTGTTGTCGTGTATGATTTAATTATATAATGCTTAAAATTGCGTGCTTATTTCAACCAAGATATAACTTTTAATCGAATTTGTCTCCTATCATAGTTTGTCCCAAATGATTGATTAGATTTGTATTGTTGCAGTTTTCTGATTCCATACAAGAAGTGAAATATGCCCTCCTTGTTTTCAGAGTATTGCTATTGTGGGTAGCGCTGTGACTCTTGTGCACTACGAAGTGTGTGATTACTTAACTATGTTTTTTTATTCCGGGAACCTGTGTGAGTGAAACCACGCAGAATGACCAGATTTCGTTGATTCGTGCCATTCATAAGCTATATAATATTTTGTTTGTAATTATTCTCGATTTATTCATTGATGACTAATTAATGGGTTATTTTCGGTTATTTCAACTTTTACTATAATCCTTTTGACAAGCAACCTATTCGTGCATATCTGGTCTTGTATTGGCTAATGTAAATTGGTTTACAAAAATTATAATTAATAATAAGTATATTTTAATGGAATTCAAGAGGTGTATTCTAGATTGTAAGCAATGATATAAAGCTATAACATACCACATTCACTACTGATTTTTGATAAACTGTAAAATTGATAGCTCATTCATACATCATTCTAAAAAGTAACATAAAATTAACATAGAGTTTATTTTATTGTATTTTGGTTATTAATAATTAGCATGTATGCTGTTTAGAGGAACAAATGTTTAATTTATCAGATTTATGTTCCGTAACATCATTTAGTTCTGTTTTGTCTAGACAATATTTACTAGCAATTTGCATGAAAAGAATCTGCCTTTTAGTCTTACATATATTGATAACACAGATCAGAACCCTGATAATTGTGAGTCGATTACTGTAATCTTTGGTTAATCTGTGATATCTATGTCATTTGCTCTAACAAAACTTCTCTCTAGATGTTACGCGTATTTACGAAAATAGATATGGGTTAACACTGTACGTATCGTCATTGGTCTAACTTTGATTTCCGAAGTTGATTGTACTGGATTTTTTTAGGAATATGTTAAGGGAGTTAAGAAATAGAAGAATTGAACAAAAGTTTACACTCTTGTTATATTTATCTCTTTCTTGTTATGTATACCTATGTAGTTGTACTGCAAATGAATTAAATGTAAGTATTCTTACAGGAATGTAAGGTACGAGAAATTTTATTATACATAACTTTCAACTTTTTCATTCATTAACAAGTAATCACCGATATCATAGTTCATAAAAAAGAAAACTTCGCTTCATCCTATAGTGACGACAGTCAAGCTGATGGTGACGAAATTGAAAGACATAATTGAGATAGATTACAAAGTAATGAAGCTGATACAATGGCAACCTTAAATTCGATGACGAATTTCAGGTTGTTGTTGCCGAGAGCTTCTAAGTGTGTCTATATACAGTGTTTTGTTTTAGTTTTGTAATGCTCATTGCATTCAAAGGACGAATATGTGTGCGGCACCTAATAATGTTATTTTTGGTATGTTGTATATTTGTGCATATCTATTTATGTGTTTGTTTATGCTTTTTAAAATCATTTCCACGACGCCTTGTAGTGTTTCACAAATGCCATTTTTTTGTATCTGTATAATTTTTCCATTTTGTTCACTGATATATAAACGCCTCAACAGATGATTCAAGTATCCTATTTCAACACATATATAAACATCTGTTGGAGTCGGGACTTCAATTAAGAAGCGCCGTCTTTCCTTTTCATGGTTATCATTGGTCACCCTGTCTCTTTGTATCAGTATATTCCAGAGCATATTAATTTTGTCATTCTAAGACCTATCTCGATCTATGTTTATACAAATATATTTCTGTCGGTATAAGTTCCAGTGAAATGAAAGACCCAACTCATGCTTGTGAATATAATCTTTCTGGGATAAGCTTCAACAGCAATAGAAAATATTGTTTCTTCCAAAACTCTACATATCTTGCAATTACTTAATGCATTCTGCTTTACAACATACTTGTGAAGATTTCTTCTATGAAAGCTTTGATTCTGTGCTCAAGAATCTGCCAGTTTCAGCTTTTAATGTTACACTTATCAGCCAGTTCTGCAATTTTTCATCGTACATTTCTACTTTGCTAAATATTGCAGATAGTTACTTGTGAAGGATTGCCTTCCAGTTGTGTTAGCTTGACATTATGTAACCTTTGATTGAGTTTTGTTTTTAACCTTTGCTCAATTCCTGTCGTTATTTCTCCTGTTTTAACTTTTTGTCAACTCAGACTTTGTTTCATATCTGTTGGCTTAATCAAAGGCAAAGTGTTTTTTTTAAATCTTGTTAGTATTTTGTAGCTATTAGTTGCGTATTTTGTAGCTATTAGTTTCCAGTTGTTCTTCACTAGGCATTGTTGCAGTCCAAGCGTGAATAATTTATTATAGTTTTCTAGTGGAATATGGCTCTTCGCGTCTGTGTACGTTATAAATAAAATCTTTCTACGTGAGACTTTTGGAAGTACATTCTCAATGCAATTATAATTTTTCTTGTTTTTATCTTCATTCTAGTCTTACTAATTCCTATATCAGTTAGACTACAGCTGGTAACTCTTGAATCATAAATTACATACAAAAAAAATTAAACTAAAATTGTGTAGTCTATGTTAACACGAATAATGTTATTACACAACATTGCTCTGTTGATCATTATAGAATTTTAAAAAATTTTCTTCAAGTTAAGGCTCTTTTTATTAGACTAGCAGTACCAAGATGATAACCTTTATTTGTTTTAAAGAAACGGATATCATATTTGCTTAATCAATGGTTGATCAGTCACTTGCTTAACGTTCTATTGGAGATAAAATCATTCACGCAACAACACGATCATGTAAAGCAAAAAAAATAAATAAAAGTAACAAAAATCCAATAACAATGCAGTAAAAATGCTCAATTCAAAAACCCAATTAAGCCTAATTTAGATTTAAATCTTGAATCTTCAATCTTGAAATTAGGAAGTATATGCAGAATATAACTAATGTTTGAGATTATTTTCAAACTTCTTAGGAAGGAAATGATGTGTTTGAGTGAAAATATTATTTAAAGCGATAAATGTAAAGATATGTTTACAGTAAAATTACGTTTGTAACTAACTTTACAAATATATTTCCGCAAATCATTAGAGGATTGAATTAGTGGAGACATAAGAGATACATGTCTTTTCAGGTAAGATATTTGAATGCAACTGTTTCATTTCTTTAGCTAATATGTGTTAATATAAATACAAAAATGTATAATTCATATCTTATTTTCATGGGGATGAAGATGATGGTGACTGCGGTTTATGATGACATTGGAGCTTGTAATAATAAATAAAAAGATGAAGAGGATGGCCAAGGATGACGGTGATGATAATATTGATGATGATGATGATGACGACTATGATGACCATGACCTTGCTTCCTATCATTATTTTCCTCTTCACACCGAACTTTAGATCTCACAATATTGATAAAAGTTGTTCCAATTGGCAATTGCCTAAATATAGAAGTTGACAAATTTGGATAAATATCATGTGATACTATTATTTGTATATGTGAAGATTCTGAAAAACAAGCGCGAACATCAGAGTTCGTAGAGTTCAGTTGCTGTAGTTAAATAGATAGGTAGATAGTTAAATAGTTCAGTTAGTTAGTTAAATAGATAGGTAGAGAGATAGATAGATAAATGGATAGACTGAGAGTCAGAAGGAGTGAATGAATGGCAGGTGTTGTAGATTTGGCAATGAGCTTGTAAAATTAAGGTTAAAAAGCATAAATTTTAGATTCTTCACTTCTCACGGTAAATGAAATTAACAAACTCTCAAATGGCATAATCAGTTTGTTGAAGTAAAATAAAATCTGAAACGCAATTTTGATTTGTTAGAATTCACGATATTACCTTATCACGCCTTAAAGTGTAGCAGTTTTATATCTTAATTTCGGGTTTCTATCAGAAGGCTATGTTGCTCGCCGGTATAGAAAAATTATACGTATTGGTTTTATTGATGAATCGATCTCTTTTCGGTGATGTTTACATAATTCATCAAACATTTAGCTATTCTTAAGCATCTTCTCTTTATCCATTCTTCCATCCACTTATATTCTTCTATATGAAATTATTTTTAATAAACATATTTGTAAAGAAAAACATAACATTGACATCAACATATTTGAGTAAAATTTTAATGTAAATTTAACGAAGTTGAAAAGATTATCAGTGAGAACTGTAAATGTGTTATGAGAAGGAAACTATATATAATTTTGCTTATCTCTGCTTCTGAAGATCATATAATCATTATTTGAAAACAACCAATAGCATAATATTGACGTGCGAATGTTTTCCTGAGATGTCTATAGCATAAATAGATTATAACATATGCAACTTATACGACACAACTTTCGAGACGTTCACTTAATTCAGTATAATATTTAATTAGTTAGTTAGTTGAAAGATCCGAGTCATTCTGTCATTCTGTAATCGAGTTTGTCATGGAATATGTAGTAAATAGAAAACATATAGTAAAGAGTTGATTATATATGATTAGGTACTGTAGGATCTGGAGAAATATTTAAGCGTATAAATATATATGGATTTAAACATACATATAAACGACTGTGGTATATAAATAAACAAAATATTTGACACTTGGGCTTGATTTTGATATTTCGTCGTTTCCATTAATGAATAATTATCCCATTTGTTAGCAAAGGAGCGAAATTAAAGATGAGGTCTTTCTGCCTTTCTTATTACTCGAGATTACACATCACGATAATTAATAACTAGTGACGAACATGTTATACGTGAAACGATTTGCTCCCTGGTGAATTGTGAACTGATTTGGTTTCTTGAACAAAACTTATAAGTCTATTTTGCTTCATTTTCGCTGACTTAACATTTCGCTACGTTAATAGGTGGTAATCGGTAGCAAAACGATGCTGCACTAAGTTAGGTAATGATAGAGAGTTTCGACCGTTTAGCTTTCAACTATTAATTTTCAATCCTGCTTAAGTAATCGTTTTTCATATTTGCTTCCGCTTATGAATATAATGAAACTACTGCAGGACATGACTTCCTTCAAGCATCGAAACTATTTTCAGCTAAAATCGTATCTACCTTCTTCGGTAGGGTTATTTAGTATAGATATTTTTGCAAACACCAATAGAAATCTTAAGTGATTCATGGCCTCAAAGAAATATCTGTGTAGACTATATTTATGCATTTATAGCTCTGAAAAGTGGGAATTCTGAAGAAATAGTTCAATGAAAATACTCAAAGTTGCAACTAAGTAATACTTATACGCTGGAGAATATAAACTTTTTATTATGAATCTGTATGTGGAAGACTGATAAGGACACACTATTTATTCTTGAACAGTGTTTGCAGCTACTGTCATCTTGATTAAAGTCATACATTTTACATATAGTTATGTCTCTTGGGGAGCAAAGTTTGAAAACCACATAAGTTGAAATCAAAACTCATATTTACCATAGTTCTATATAAGAATGTAAATAACTACAATGCAAGCATAGCCGTCGGAGCTCAGGTCTATGCTACTGTTGATATGCGAATTCGAGAAACATTTCCTTGATTGAACGTCAGCTTCTCTTATATATTCCCAACAACTAAATCAATTGACGGATGAAGAATTATGTATCGGCCTACGAGTCCAAAGCGTTTAACGGATTTCATTTCAGTAACTATGCGAGTGTTCGTTATCTACCTAGTTATTTGCTTATAACAGTGTCAGTGTATTATATAAAGTTGAACACAAAGGTCTGTTAAAGAATGTTGCAAAGAAGTTCACGCTTACGCATAAAAAAAATGAAGAAATGTAGAAGCTGTACAATGAATTTATATTTTATATCATAAACCAAAGACATAAGTATATTTACTTGAATTGAAAAACTTTCAAATCATCATGTCTGCAATATTAATGTTTCTATGGTGGACTGTCTCTGTGCTATCTGTCTTCGTTTTTTTTAACGGTAGCTAGCCAAGAGACAAAAGAGGTAAAATCTTCACAGGCTATGTGGTTAATTTCCGTTCCCCGCAACGATGTTTCTAGAATGAAAGTAAGTTTACTAGGTCCAGTCAAATTTTAATTTCCGAATCTTTTTACTTCCTTCTGATGTTTAAAAGCGAACCTACAATATTAATATTTACTGTGGGAAATGTTTCGTATAAAATATTGTTAGATATTAATTTGAATACGCTTCCAGAGCTTGTTGATATTTTAAATAGAAAAAAAAAAAAATTAAACATTTTACATGATTTGATAATTTAGTTGAAAACGCATTATCCAACAGAAATGGATAAGCTCAGTTGGTGACATGCATTTCTAGTATTTGAATTGATATAATGAAATTAATTTTCGACATGTTTGCCTCACATAAGTCGCTAGCGAAGAGTTAGACATGAAATAAAATATTTACTACTTACATGAATACTTTACGTAAGTATCTGTTACGTATCTAGCAAGAAATGTGAGTGAAGTTCAGAGCTCCATTTAGATGCTAAAAATATAGCTCAAGAAAACGTTTTTTCCGAAAGAATTTTCTCATTTACATAAGGTCAAGATCTAGATGTATTTAAACTTGTTGCCTTTAGTTTTGTTTCAAATTCTTTCAAAAGGAATATTTCCTCATAGCAATTTTAAATACATACATAATACATACATACACACATATATACATACATACATACATGGTGGCTGCCTCCTCGTTATCGAGTATGGTCATTGCACGAAGCTTAATCAATGTTGTTATCGTGCAATTCCTGTGCAAGAAGATTTTTTTAAGTGAGGAAAGGCTGTGCACTGAGTCAATCCTACTTACTAAGCAGCAGCAGTCATAATCCGAAAAGAAGAACAAGTCAACATCATAGGTAACCACTGAGCCGCAGGTTTTATGTTGGAGTTATCCCAGTTACCTGAGTTACATTCTCCTAGAAGGATGCCCTAACAAAGGCTAGGAGTCCTTCACTCCCAATAGTTTCACCGCGCGATTGGGTATTCAGTCCGATTATTTCTATGTCCCCACGCATGATACAGCCTTAAGACTTTTATTAAATGGCCGTTGACTCTCAAGAGTTCCTCCGCCCTTTGACGGGTTTTGTTTTTCATCCCGCAGGGTGTCCAATAAACACCCTCCTCACCAAGCAAGCTTGGTGGGGTTGCCCATTTAGTCGCTGACGACCCGACCGTGCAACAGGTTGTACTGGGTTACATGTTACCAGTAGCACTCGAAAGTGACCTGACATAAACATACATACATACATACATACATACATACATACATACATACATACATACATACATACATACATACATAACATACATACATACATACATACATACATACATACATACATACATACATACATACATACATACATACACACACACAATGATATACATGTTCATACTACATACGTTCCGGCAGATTCTAACGTAACTATGCTAATCGCTGTTGTATTTCGTTATTAGAAAGCAACTTCTCCTTTCAGACAAATGTGCGGCCATAACACACTCGGTTTCTCGGTGCAAGTTGACTTTAATTACCTGCGTTTCGACGCCGTCGCGTGTCCACCCAACCAAAGCTGCTCCGCAACACACAATTGAACAAGAGTCTTTTGACACTTTTTTTAAAGAATTCAGTGAATTTATTATTTCCTGATGCCTGTTGATATCTGCCAAATGATAACAGATTGACACCTCAACAGTGTTTGTGAACCGAGAAATTCAGAACAATGATATACATTCTTAGTAAGTTTTGACAGTTTCTAAATGTCGTTGTATTTTGATTGGAATGTGAAATATACATATAGTTTTACACACACACACACACCAGTGCACAAATGGAAACGCCTGACACACACGCACATACACACACACACTCACACATTCTCACACCCCCACAAAAGTGTAATGCTTGTATGCATGTGCGCATCTTTGTGAAGTAAATAAAAAAAATTGAGGCATAATATATTCATGCCAGGAACACAGCAATTACAAGATTAAATTATGACAATCAGTGGTGAATAAAAGAAGCTTTTGGTTGTCTATCGATGATGCCACATGATCTTTTCTGTCAATTTCCATTTTAACTACCATTGAGACGTATGGAAATATATAGTGTAGATTTCACACAAGTAGTGATAAATTAAGTCCGCGACTATTACTTTCCATTACTTTTGCGTAACTTAAGCAAAGAGAAAGGCTGCTTTCTTTCAGAAAGTTTCTTATATTGGGATAATGAACTGTTTTCCTGCAACGCATACAGAAATTCTAGTCCGCTTCCAAATAGATATAGAAATAAAAAAAATTGAAACCGATTTAATAGTATGAAGTATTTCCCCTATTTAATCTGGTCTACAAAACGAAGTCATTTGCCTTCTTTTAGATTCTGCAGTTATTACAGACAAGAACTGGCCTCTTAGATTTATCACTAGAATGGTGGGGCGTAATTGTGCTTCAATTGTGAGTGCATAATTGGTGATATTTGTCAGTATGAGTCTTTAGGTTCCAGAAAATTAACAAAAAATATTAAAAAGCATTTTAAACACCTTCCAGTCCAAAACTCTTCATAGCCACAATAATGTACCGTCTTAGTTACTGACAAGGGAGCTCACCTCCCTGATTAGTAACTAAGACGATGCATACATACACACACATATACATACATACATACATACATACATACATACATACATACATACATACATACATACATACATACATACATACATATATATATATCGTCAATGTATCATATGTCCGAAAAAGAAGCACACTCAAAGCATAACGCAGTAATGTTTTTATATGTGGTGAAGTCTATGTCCGGTCATAGATTGACCAATGGTTTCGCATCCACAAAGGGCTTAGCCTCGTGAACGTCTCGCCAGTCTCTAAAGCCGAAGACAAATGTAACTGTTCACCTCTGGGAGGCAGGAATCCGTTACGGTCGCTTGGTGAGTAAGTCACCAGAAAATAAATACTCTGGGGGTCAACGAGAACAGGTTATATCCAGAGTATTTATTCCTTGGTGACTTACTTATCAAATGACCGTAACGGATGCCTGCCTCCCAGAGGTGAAGAGTTACATTTGTCTTTGGCTTTAGAGTCTGCCGAGATGTCCACGGGGCTAAGCAGTTTGTGGATGCGAAACCATTAGTCAATCTATGACCGGTCATAGATTTAACTACATACAGGTAAGTAAATATATCTTAATACAAACACACACACACGCACACACACACACATATCTTAATACACACATGCGCGCGCACACACACAGGAAAAATTATACACAAGAAAAATATTACAGCTAAATAAAAATAAAATGGTAATGAAATAAAAAAATGATAATTCTGTCTTGTAATGCTCAATGTGTGTCTGTGTGCGTGTGCATGGGTGTAGATAGATAATACATTTATCCATATGTATGTTAATTTATGTAAATAAAGATATGGTTGTATGTTTACTGATGAGTGCGTACATGTATAAATTATTTACGATAATATGTGTAAGGATATATATATATATATATATATATATATATTAAAGTATGTATTTGTACCTATGTATTTATTAATATATTAATTTAATGTGAGTAATGTACTTTAAGATATGCCATCCGGTATGCCCAACGCAAGTGCGTCGATGTTTAACTATTCACACATGTATGTGTGCATATGTATTGTTTTTATAGATCTTTGTGTATATACATAAATATATATACATGTGTGTATATATGTATATATATACATAAACATATATATGTATATATACGCATATATCTACATCTATATATAGTCACATATGTATATATATATATATGTGTTTTTATATATGTGTGTGTGTGTGTTTATGTATTCACTTGTAAATCTATATAAGTATTTCTGCCTATAATGAAATACAGTGATATTTTATGCGCATATATTTTCCCACTAATACTTTGATTTTATATGTATTTCTTAACACTACATCCCAGTACGCATCATATGTTTTCTTCATGTCATTACATCCCAGCATTTGCCAACGTTGCAATGCTTCTGCCATGTTCGTGGCTAATTTGTATGTATTTCCTGCTATTGGATAACTCATTTGTTATATTTTTCTTGTACTATTTCCTTAAATTCCCTCTGTTTATTCTCCCATCCTAATAACCGTTCTATGTTGAGATATCCCGATTATATCGCCTCTAAAATTCTAAGGCATATTTTCAAATCCTTTATAGTTTATGGTTTATCGCAATAATTTATTCAACATGTTATTTCTCTTCATTATATTAAATCTGTTTACCAATATCTTCTTCGCAGATATCACTCCTACTATTATCTCAAGGTTTTTATAGGCATTCCCCTTTATTAAAAAAAGTTCACAATATACGCATATGTGTGTGCGCGCGCACGTATGGATATACGTAGGTAGAGGGAGGGAGGTACAGAAAATAGGTATATGATCTGTATTTTCTATTGATGTACACATTTCATTAGCTTATGTATATATATATATTTATATACTTGGAAATGGATGCGTGGCGTTTAATCAAATAATAATATAATATATATGCATATATATATATATATATATATATATACTAGCATTATGACCCGTCGTTGCCGGGCCATAGTGCTAGTGCATGTATATATGCGTATATATATGTGTACATATTACATGTACAGCTATATATATACATCTACACATAAAATACAAAATACAAAGTTATATATCGCTAGTGATAACAATACTCAAAATATATAACAGACTGGAATTGTAGGCCCGTCTCTTGCAATTTCGATCAATTGTATCTTGCCCTCCCTCTTGTATTAAATCTTAACATCAAATTCTATTCTTAAATAATAAGCCTGCTACTAAATACGGTATATAATGGCTATAATTTTAAATTAAATCACATAACACAACTCTACCTTATCTTCTTTATGCTTCGAATCCATCCTTTGTATTATGCATTCCTTCCTTCTTTTCTTCTTCCCTAATTATATCAAATAACCTGCATACCGATTTTCTCTCATTAAATTCTTAAGAGACTAAAATTATCGACACAGAATCGTAAAACTGTAAACTTATGCTTTAGTAAAATACTTATACTAATATTACTCCTACTACTAATAATAATATAGGCGGGCATGTGCGTATTTGCGTGTGTAGATATAAATATATATACATATATATGTATGCATATGAATGTATGTGTGTGTGTATATATACATACATACATGTATGTACGTATGTGTGAGTTTGTGTGTGTAAGTTTATGTATATGTTTGTGTATGTGTGCATCTGGAAAACTTAAGTATTGCCAAATGTAAATGAAGGTTCATCTTTATTCATTGACAGTTTTACTAACTCAGTCTTACCAGCACCAGAATATATTTAAAACCATCTGTGCGTGCGTGCGCGTGTTGTGTATGTTTGTGTGCGGTGTGTGGTGTGTTAGTGCGTGTGTGTGTGAATGCATTCACTTTTACTATAAATAATTGTGTCTTTTCGTTGTACGCATATCGGCAAATTTGCAGCGACAATAAAATTGAATTGAGTGTAAACTGTCGTTCTCTAGAGACGTAAAATATGGGAATTTAATGACAAAAGTATTTCTTTGAAAGGAAATCAAATCAGTTCGGTTTATTTTAAATTTATATGAAACTAATGAACTATATTAAACAATTAGTTGAATCACAGCTGATCGAGCCTCTAGAGCATTAAATCTCCAATTTATGTATTTTTGGTGCACATTTTACTGTTGTGATGCATTTACGCGCAAGATACGGTATCATTCATTACATCTGATTGTAAATAGCATTTATAGTGACAGTTCCTCACTGCAAAAATTAGAACTGTATAACTTAAGATTTCCTGACTTGCAAGGTGTGTTGCTTTCTTTTTATGTGTTTGTGTACTTAGCGATAGATTAGTCGCACAAAGTGTCTTAGAGTCTCTTGCGATCAAATCCACGGTTTGACTCTGATTGTTGTTCTGTTCATGATAGCAGATGTTATAAATGGCGTGCAATAGTACAGTAAGCTCACTGAGTATAGCTACCTGTCCCTATGAATTCTACTACGAAAACTGAACACTCCTGATGACCCCATACACTTGCTAGCTTCCGATATACGGAGCTTTTAACTGGTAGCACTTGCATGTGCAAGTTGTTTGCAAGACATATATGTGTGTGTGTATATATATCGTCCTTGTAATCGTATACATTCGCTGCTTTCTTCAAAGGAATCTAGTGCTCTTAGCTTAGTTTTTCCTTGGGGTTGGCCAGATTGGAGCAATCTCGAGTATAACCAGCCGAAATTGCAAAAATAATCTGAAACTCGACTGAAGGAAGAAAACTCTGAATGAATGACCTATCCTTCTTTTTTTTGTATTCCTTTTATATAAATATAGCAGCGTACGTACACTTTGGTTCTCTTACACACACACACACACACACACACACACATATATATATATATATATATATACATATATATACATCCATCCATACATATACATATAAATATATATATATGTGTGTGTGTACATATATACGTTTTGTGTAGTATATACATACACCCCCATATATATATATATATATATATATATATATAATATATATATATATATATATATTTGACAGAGATAATTGGTAAGGAATTAGACTTATTAAGCTAGTGATATCGAAAAGAAAAGATGCAAAACGAATGAGTACATGATATATATAGAAAGATAATTGAATTTAGATGAACAGCATATGTTGCTGCCCGTTATATATCGGATATTAGCACTTTGCAATTAACGGATTAAAGATATTGATCCCTCCATTTACCGAAAAAAAAATTCACATACACATACACACATACACTCAGGCGCACACGCATACGCACACACACACACACGAACGTCTATTGAAGTTCTTGTTTCTGGATCTAAAAGTTTCTAGGTCTCTTTTTGTTGAAAGTAAATATACATATTGCTTCAATGATTAGAGAACCATAAAACAGATATATAACCTAAAAGGGTATCAAATTAAATATAAATATATCCATTTTATACCCTGTGAATTATCTCATAATAAAAATATAGAAAATCAGTCGCATTAAAATTTTGTGGGAAAATCCATATACTCCTTTATGCAAGCGAATCAACAAATAATAATAATAATAATAATGATGATGATGATAATGATGATGATGATGATGATGATGATGATGATAATAATAATAATAATAATAATAATAATAATAATAATAATAATAATAATAAAGGTAGTAACAAAAAATATTTTCCATCCATAATTTTATTTCAGAAAGCTATCAAATGTTTAAATACCGATTGCTACTTCCAGGATGGTATTAGAACCGAAATATGAATCTTTATGAATCTTTATCGATTGTTTGTACAATCATTAACATACACTTTTACTGATGAAACTAACAAAACAAGTTAGAAGTAAAAGATTTTACTCTACTTTTAATGTGATTTAAAACATTTGTATGTAATGACAGAATATTTAGTTTGTATTTCAAGAAATAGATTTCAGTTAAAATCAAAGTTAACTTTAATATACATATCCATACTGCAAACAGTGGAAATAATATAAATAAATCATAGTATTTTATGATCTCGAATATGAGTTTTTCTAGTTATTCAAATCATGCAATGTCACGCTTTAACAAAATTTTTAAAATACGAAAATATAATAAAAATTGATGAAATAGAGTAAGATTCTTCATTTTCCTACAAAATGTAATTAAACGCCAGCATAAAATGATAGTGACTAAATGAAATACATTAACGAAAGATATAAGGTAAATTGACAGCATAGGTTTTTCTTAAACACATTTTAAACACACACCATGCTTTAACATGTTATTGTTTTACAAGAAATAAAAAACAACAACAAATCTAGTTTTTAGTGAAGCGAGACATAGGTGGTTACACGAAACAGACGCCATAAGTTCATCTTAAGTTTGATCAAAATAGCACTCTGTTGGTTCTACAACTTTATATGAATATAGAGCTGCATAACTATACGAGTTAGTGATAAAATACGTATGTAGCTATAGTGTTGGGCCTCCTCAATCATAAGATCATGGTTTCTCTTCCCGGAGTGGGTGCCGAAGTTAATACAATGTACTCAATTGAAATGAGTCTCAATCGGGCACAACCTTCTCTTTTTCCATATGTTGCATCCTAGATAGTCCATTGGCTTAAGAATGAGAGAACCTAGTGGATGCATGTACTTGCTCTTAACAACATAGGCATCTAAAACAATTAGTAAATATATATATTTATGACGGGCTTCTTTCTGTATCCGTCTACCAAATCCACTCACAATGCTTTGGTCGGCCCAATGCTATATATGTGTATATGTATGCATATATGCATGTACGTATGTATATGTATGTGAGCGACTGTCTAATTGAGACATTTTTCTCTTTCCTTTTTTTCTCTTCTCGCCCTTTCTTTCTGTAGAAGAGTGTGCGCTCCGAAAATAAAAGACTTTTCGTTCTGTTACACTCTACTGGTGGATTTCTTTTACCTTGTCTTCGTAGTATTTTATCCATGCGCCATATATTTCCTTCAGTCATTTGACTGCGGCCATGCTGGAGCACCGTTTTTAGTCGAACAAATCGAACCCAGGACTTATTCTTTGTAACCCTAGTTGGTTTTTTTTTGCCGAACCACTAAGTTACGGGGACGTAAACACACCAAAATCGGTTGTCAAGCGATTAGCAAATGTATAGTATACACTACCTAGTCATTCATTACATGGTTTCTATTTTCAGTGCTTCTGATAACGAAGTTATCTTTGACGTTATCACAATTTTGAATGACATAAAATGTCGGTCTTCATTAGATCTGGACTTACAGCTTCCCTACTGGTAGTCATTTAGGAGAATGATATTCAAAGTAGTTGAGGAACGTCATTGTTAATGGCTGACTTGCTTACATTTGAGAAATTAGAATGGAGTGTGATAGAAACATAGTTGACAGGGTCAGAGCGTTGTCCTTCATTGATACAAAAGTTCTTGGTTGAGGAAATAGTATTTTCGCATTTAGCTAATAAATGTTTATATTCGTTTCTGTCAAATCCTATTCCTGTATCCGCTGAAAATATGATTGAATTCAGTTGTCAGTTGCATTTCTATTTTATTTCCAAGTAGGCCTTTAGATCACCCACAAAAGAATTGATATATTACTTTAGTGTCACCTGCTGCAGTAGATAGCACATAATCCATGGTTGCTTATAAAAGGAATGACACTAGATATATTACTAAAACATACAAAGGAACAGACCGTCTTTTCCCTTATAATAGTCCCTCCGAAAGACATAACAGTGGGTACTATCTTTTTGGTTTCAGTCACAAAGTAGAGGGATCTTGACTAAGATTTTCTTGATTAAGGTCGAAGGTGCTTTTGTCAAATGCAATGATTTCCGTAGGTATGAACTGATAATCAAACGCCTTTCTACAGTTATATCACACTCACAAATTTTCGTTTCCATTCATTTCAGACAGCTTGACATTATTCGTTAAAAACTTTTTGGAATATATTCAGTCATTTCTTTTTCACAGCCTGATCATCACTCGATACACTGAGGGACTGACATTGGTCTCTCAGGAATTGAGTGAGACAAATTGTGTAAAATATTCAGGCAGAATATGTTCAAAATATTCAGCACGAATATTTTGAACAAAATATCCAAGAAAGCCTTTAAGTTTCTGTTCTTTTTTTTTCATTCTTTGTTTCAAGACTTTCCAAGAATTATTGGCACATTCGGGAACTTTTGCAATTCCAGTTCGATTATCAGGAAGTATGCAATTTCTAGTTTGGGGTATTGGTTGCTTCTTTCCTAAACTATGGACATGGAGAGAATTGGCAGTGTCTTGCATGAGTGAGAAGTTCTTTCTAGAGATAGCGTGGCTCATCTGTTAATCAGATGATAACATCTAGAAAAGGTTATCTATACAATGCAGCTTGCCTAATCCTATAACAAGCAAGCAGTCTTGTTGCCAGCGGTTATCTCTTCTTTAAGGGTTCTGTGGTAACTTCCAAGAAATATTCAACTTCTCAAGTGATGGCCATACAGGGAAACAACGTAACTTCTGTAGTGTGTGCATATATGCATATACATACATACATACATACATACACACACACACACAACACACACACACACACACACACACACACACACACACACACACACACACACACACACATATATATATATATATATATTCAGGTGGATGCTGAAATATACAAGCTTTCTTCATTCTCTGTTTATTTTCTCTTATTTCTTTCTGTTGAAGAGCGTAGGCTTGAAATATAGAAGACTTTTTCATTTTCCTGAGTTTCAAAGTAATACACTTGCTTGTCGTTCATACACCTGTCTTCGTCTTTTGCTTTTCTATAAATTATGTTCATACATACATATATATATATATATATATATATATATATATATTATATATATATATATATATATGTATGTATATGTGTATGTGTGTGATGTATGTATGTATGTTTTATATGTGTGTGTGCGTGTGTGTGTATACATATATATGTATATATATATATATACATATATATGTATACACACGCACGCACACACACATATAAATACATACATACACACACACATGTATGCATATATGCATGCATATCGTTCATGCATACATATACATATATATATATATATATATATATATATATATATATATATATATATATATGTATGTATATGTATGTATGCATGAACGATATGCATGCATATATGCATACATGCATGCATATATGCATACATGCATGCATGTATGTCATTATTCAGTTTTATTTCAAAATTTCTTGCCAATAATGAGCCGGTTTCTAACCTCAATCCAAGGCACCTTCATTGGAATTTCAACGTCAACAACAGGGTATTTTTTACGTATGTATGTACGTATGTATGTATGTATGTATGTATGTATGTATGTATGTATGTATGTATGTATGTATGTATTTATGTATGTATGCATGTACGTATGTATATGTATTTGAGTGACTGTCTAATTGAGACATTTTTCTCTCCCCTTTTTTACCCTTCTCGCCCTTTCTTTCTGTAGAAGAGTGCGCGCTCCGAAAATAAAAGACTTTCCGTTCTACTTTTCTTGAGTGTAAGCCTTTTACAATCCGCTTGTGGATTTCTTTTACCTTATATTCGTAGTATTTTAGCCATATGCCATATATATATATATATATATATATATATAATATATATTATATATATATATATATATATATATATATAAATATTGTTTTATTATTTTACTTGCTTCAGTCATGTGACTGCAGCCATGCTGGAGCACCGCTTTTAGTCGAACAAATCGACCGCAGGACTTATTCTTTGTAACCATAGTCAGTCTCTTTTGCCGAACCACTAAGTTACGGGAACGTAAACACACCAAAATCGGTTGTTAAGCGATGGTTGGTGGACAAACACAGACACACATGCAGATAAACACACACACACACACACCACACACACACATATATATATATATATTATATATATATTTACGACGGGCTTCTTTCTGTATCCGTCTACCAAATCCACTCAAAAGGCTTTGGTCGGCCCAAGGTTATAGTAGGAGACACTGGCCGAAGGTGCCTCGCAATGGGACTGAACCCGAAACCATGTGGTTGGTAAGCAAGCTTCTTACCACACACCAACCTCTGTGCCTATATACTCACTCATGCACTTTATGTGTATGTTCGTCTATATTTGAATGCGTGTATAAGTATGGGATGGCAAAATCTCGCTCTCTTTAGTAAATATATTTTGTAGTAAACTGTCTTGGCTATCTCCATTTAGGCCTGGTCGATTGTTCTTCCCCTCCGCCAGATTTCATGAAATAAGTAGTTAACAAACACCGATGTCGATATCTCTGAGTAAAACCATTGAATAGACAATGTAATCCGATGCCTGAATCCATTTAGAGAAGAACAGAAAAAAACGGATGCATTGTGTGTGTATGTGAGAGAGAGCGAGTACTTGAGTCTGTCTATGTCTTTCTGACCGTGTATGTGTTTGTGCACACATATATAAATATACACTCATGCACACACATATATAACAATATAGGTGGTATGTCTCTTTCTGTAGGTTCCTTAGTTCGTCGGATAAATTGTGTGTGTGTGTGTGTGTGTGTGCATGAGTGTTTATGTGGTTCTGTAAATTCCTTAATTCGTCGCATAAATTGTGTTGCGTTAATCGTTCCGGTGCTCCGCACTCTGAGTTCAAATCACACTGAGTTTCAATTATTCATCCATTCAGGGTCGCTAAATAAATAATTCAATTCCTGTTTCTCCAAGTCTTTCGTTCTGTCTGTCCCCTACTCGATTTGAAGAAATCGATTGTGGCCAGTGCGTGGGGTAGGATGGGGTGGGGTGGCTAAACTTTGCCAAGCCTAAATGTATTTCTGTCACTGATATTTGTTTTGTCTTTTGATAATCATTTACATTACAAATCGTTTTTGGACCTATTGAGATAAAATGTAATTGCATTTTCGTGGTATGTGCGCATGTGTGTGCGCGCGCCTGTTTGTATGCGTGTGTATTATTCGTCTGCATGTATGTGTTTGTATGTGTACATGTGTGTATGCATGTGTATGTGTATGTATGTATGCGATGTGTGCGCTTATGCATGTATGTATGTATGAGTATGTGGGTCTGTATGTATGTGATGATGTGCGTAAAATTCTACAGATATCGGGAAACCAAATAAAAATAACTACTAGAATCTTACCCATTATATGACATTAGAAGTAAATTTTGCCACCATTCAATATGTTGCAGCTACTCTGGGGTACCGTCGCAAAAGGTCAAGTTGATGAAATTAACCAAAGTAGATGAAATGAATTCTAACTTTCAGAAGAAAAGAAATTATCATCTTAAAAGAAACGGAACGAGTTTCTCGGCTGTATATTTGTAATAAATATATATTGCTAGTGTTCCAAATTCTATCAGCATAATCGCAATTTGTACCATAGAAAAGCTATCTCTGCAAAAATTTTATTAAAATAATGTGAACTTTTGAGAAATTTCTCATTTTCCTTTTATGACCGGGTTTCAACCCGGGCTGCAACAATAAAGCCTACCCGTCACACTTCTCGGTCCAATATCACTGCCTCGAGGTCTCGGATAAACTCCAGGCCAGCGTATGCGACCAATTTGACGATGTAAGTGTGACGATGCTTTCTTTCTTATATCACCATATAGTGAGTTCCACAAGACTAATTTGGATGCGTCCAGTTCAGGGGGACGCACGCAGCGACCAGTAAGTCGGGACTGCTTTTGCTTGATCTTCTCGCTAACTTTCGGCAAGTCTCCGCAAAAGCATTCGTTTGTCATATGTTGCTGCCATTTCACATTTAGGGTCATTCATAGCATCCTTGTGTAGCAGCCACCTAATCCGTTTGGTGAGTTCTTGGTTAGTATCTATGTTTCACTACCATATAACAGCACTGACTCGACAGTTGCAATGAATAGCTTGGTTTTGATTCGCTTGTTACAAAGTCTCATACGTGAAGTGTTTTTGGTAAATTTTAAATTAATTGTTACTGTACTTCTCTGTTTGCTCTGTCTACCATTCTCTTTATTCGTTGTAAAATGTGAATGGAGAAATCAACCAAACAACATTATATCGGTTATTGTTATACAGAAACAAGTTGCTTATTTTTAGGAGACCGGTGTTTATTTTTTTCTCTTCCATCCTTTTTTTTCTCGAACATTCCAGAGTGTCCCCTTTTTCTTTCCCTTTCTTTGTTTCTCTCTCTTTCTCTCAATATCTGTATCCTGTTGCATGCAAATATCTCTATTGTATCTGAGTGGAAAAATACAGGCAGGTGACACGAACTTTTAAAGGAAAAGACACATATCTCCACAACTCAGCAATTTCACTGGATCCACTGGTTGGGCATGATGTAAACGTTTGGCGCCAAAGCTTTTCAACTCTAACTTAGGTCTAACTGGATGTGAGTTCTGCTGTGTTGACAGGTTTATTATGTTTATAATGTCAAAGTAACCTTTTCCCATTCATGCTCTCGATCGTCACGGAGATTAGAATCAAAATAATTCTATATTCTTCATGAGCATAATACTAGATGCTAAGTTGTGGATTACAAATGTTATTCAAATGAAAGAAATATTTTTTCATGATGCAATTATGTTCATCTGTAAAAACACTCGTCTCAAACAGCTGTTGTGAACCTCAACCAATTTGCGTTTTATATATATATATATATATATATATATATATATATATATATAAAATATTATTAGAGACAAACCCTATTTTGCAAAACAAACAAGGAAACTTAATCAATACATAAAATTTTAATAATAGTCAAAAAAAACCGCCACTACAATTGTTTCTTGTCTTGATCGACAATCTTCAGGTGGACTTCCATCTAAAATATCAATGTGTTAAAAATAAAAATAATATTTTAAAATAATTGAAGTATGAATGAAAAAATATAAATATATAATCCATATATAACATATATAATCCATATATAATCAATATATAAACAATATATAAACTAAAATAAACCTATCAACAATTAATATAAATATAAAATATAAAATATAAAATATAAAATATAAAATATAAAACAAAACAAAAAATAATAATAATATAATAATAAACTATATATACACCCATACACATATACCTAATTATATATAACCATATCTAACTACATACACTAAATCACACCCCTATATATATATCCCTATACATACACATAAAAACGTCTAGGCAACTATAAATAAATAAAATAGCTAAATACTTCAACACAATACTTATTCATACTCCCACACACACACACATACAACCCACATTCACGCTCTAGAAAACGGACATCACTTAAAATTATGAACGGAGAAATAGAATAAATGAATTAAAAATTATATTCACTTGGTAAAACGAACACTACTTAAAATTATGAATGAAACAATGCAATAAAACAACAGACATCGCAAATAGACACAAATTACTACGAATTCCTTAACAAACCTACCATGATAAACCAAAACTCATAAAAACATATAATGATAAAATCTCCCTTTACTAAACTCTATAACATACCTATATAGCAATCCCCCTAACCTAAACATTCACACACAAATACACACACGTAAACCACACACCCACGACATATACAAATACCCACACCACTTACACATACCTATACATACATATAAACCTCAACATATACTCCAAAAACCCACTCAACCCCACACAGACAAATAAACACAAAAATTATGAATGGATTCTTTTATAAAACTACCATGATAGCTAAAACTCACAAAACATAAATGATAAAACCTCCCTTACTAAACACTATAACATACTTATATAGCAATCCCTTTAACCTATACATTCATACACAAATACACACACGTAAACCACACACCCATAACAAATACAAACACCCACCCCACTCACACACACCCACAAGTACATATAAGCCTCACATATACACCAAACAAAATTACTTTACCAAGGAACTTAACATATGTATAAAAAGTATAACCGCTCTGGAAACGAACATCTTTTAAAATAATGAATGGAGAAATGGAATAAATGGAATTAAAAATAATATTCACGTGGCAAAACGAACACCACTCAAAAATTATGAATGAAACAATGTAAAAACAACCAACAACGAAAATAGACAAATTACCACGAATTCCCTAAAAAAAAACCATGATAAACCAAAACTCTTAAAACATATAACGATAAAATCTCCCTTTGCTAACTCTATAACAAACCTATATAGCAATCCCCCTAACCTAAACATTCACACACAAAAAACACACACGTAAACACAGACCACCCACGACTATACACATACCTATACTAACTTATAAACCTCAATATACACCAAAAACCCACTCCCTCCCCACACAGACAAATTAACACATACATCCCAAAACCTAAATAACAAACCCATATACACATTCACACACAAACACACACACAACGCAAAACACCACACACAACAGATACTTATACTCCCTCACATATACGCATATACATACTCACTAAAATCGATATATACAACAATATTTACACACCCACACTCATACAGATAAATAAATTATACAACTAAAAACTCACACACAATCTCATATACATAAACACTCCAATAAAAAACAACATTAAATAATCGTAATTAACCAGAATATCAAAAATAACAATATGACATAAGGAGAAATAAAATACATACTTACAAGTCAGTTTCAAATTATGAAGTGAAATTAAATTCTTAGCCGTTAAAAAAACCAAACCAAAATTACGTTACCATAGAAATATAACTTATGTAAATATACACATGGAGACTACCACACAGGTACAAATGTGTATAGTAATGGGAGCCCCATCACTACACTCAATGTATACTCTCACCCATCCGCACGGATTGAAAGCGAAAGCGAATCTCCGGTGTATATGTTGAGGCTTATATGTAGCGCTGTGGAGTTGAACGTCGTTGAAATTGTGAATGAATGGGTGGAGTTGGGAATTGTAACCGGGTGGTGGGCTAGCGTTGCTGGAATTGGGAATGGAATAGTGTAGTAGTAAGGCAGGTATCGAGAATAGATTTGGTTACTGCAAGTTGTTTGTTAGAGCTGCTAAGATGAGCTAAAGCTCATAATTGTATATAATAATTTATTATGGTAGTTTTATTAAAGAATCCATTCATAATAAATTTTTTTAAGTAGTGTTGGTTTGCCACGTGGATATAGTTTTTAGTTCCATTTATTCTATTTCTCCATTCATAATTTTAAATGACGTTTACTTTCCATGGCGCATATTCTTTTTTTACATAAGTTATATTTCTATGGTAACGTAATTTTGGTTTTGAAACTGACTTGTAAGTATGTATTTTATTTCTCCTTATGTCATATTGTTATTTTTGATATTCTGGTTAATTACGATGTATTTAATGTTGTTTTTTATTGGAGTGTTTATGTATATGAGATTGTGTATGAGTTTTTAGTTGTATAATTTATTTATCTGTATGAGTGTGGGTGTGTAAATATTGTTGTATATATCGATTTTAGTGAGTATGTATATGCGTATATGTGAGGGAGTATAAGTATCTGTTGTGTGTGTGTGTTTTGCGTGTGTGTGTTTGTGTGTGAATGTGTATATGGGTTTGTTATTTAGGTTTTGGGATGTATGTGTTAATTTGTCTGTGTGGGGAGGGAGTGGGTTTTTGGTGTATATTGAGGTTTATAAGTTAGTATAGGTATGTGTATAAGTCGTGGGTCTGTGGTTTACGTGTGTGTTTTTTGTGTGTGAATGTTTAGGTTAGGGGGATTGCTATATAGGTTTGTTATAGAGTTTAGCAAAGGGAGATTTTATCGTTATATGTTTTTAAGAGTTTTGGTTTATCATGGTTTTTTTTTAGGGAATTCGTGGTAATTTGTCTATTTTCGTTGTTGGTTGTTTTATTACATTGTTTCATTCATAATTTTTGAGTGGTGTTCGTTTTGCCACGTGAATATTATTTTTAATTCCATTTATTCCATTTCTCCATTCATTATTTTAAAAGATGTTCGTTTCCAGAGCGGTTATACTTTTTATACATATGTTAAGTTCCTTGGTAAAGTAATTTTGTTTGGTGTATATGTTGAGGCTTATATGTACTTGTGGGTGTGTGTGAGTGGGGTGGGTGTTTGTATTTGTTATGGGTGTGGTGGTTACGTGTGTGTATTTGTGTATGAATGTATAGGTTAAAGGGATTGCTATATAAGTATGTTATAGTGTTTAGTAAAGGGAGGTTTTATCATTTATGTTTTGTGAGTTTTAGCTTATCATGGTAGTTTTATAAAAGAATCCATTCATAATTTTTGTGTTTATTTGTCTGTGTGGGGTTGAGTGGGTTTTTGGAGTATATGTTGAGGTTTTATGTATGTATAGGTATGTGTAAGTGGTGTGGGTATTTGTATATGTCGTGGGTGTGTGGTTTACGTGTGTGTATTTGTGTGTGAATGTTTAGGTTAGGGGGATTGCTATATAGGTATGTTATAGAGTTTAGTAAAGGGAGATTTTATCATTATATGTTTTTATGAGTTTTGGTTTATCATGGTAGGTTTTTTAAGGAATTCGTAGTAATTTGTGTCTATTTGCGATGTCTGTTGTTTTATTGCATTGTTTCATTCATAATTTTTAAGTAGTGTTCGTTTTACCAAGTGAATATAATTTTTAATTCCATTTATTCTATTTCTCCGTTCATAATTTTAAGTGATGTCCGTTTTCTAGAGCGTGAATGTGGGTTGTATGTGTGTGTGTGTGTGGGAGTATGAATAAGTATTGTGTTGAAGTATGTAGCTATTTTATTTATTATAGTTGCCTAGACGTTTTTATGTGTATGTATAGGGATATATATATAGGGGTGTGATTTAGTGTATGTAGTTAGATATGGTTATATATAATTAGGTATATGTGTATGGGTGTATATATAGTTTATTATTATATATCATTATTATTTTTTGTTTTGTTTTATATTTTATATTTAATATTTTATATTTTATATTTTATATTTAATTGTTGATAGGTTTATTTTAGTTTATATATTGTTTATATATTGATTATATATGGATTATATATAGGTTATATAGGATTATATATTTATTTTTTCATCATACTTTAATTATTTTAAAATTATTATTTTTATATTTTAAAATATTGATATTTTAGATTGGAAGTCCACCTGAAGATTGTCGATCAAGACAAGAAACAATTGTAGTGGCGGTTTTTTTGACTATTTATTAAAATTTTATGTATTGATTAAGTCTTTCCTTGTTTGTTTTGCAAAATAGTGGTTTTGTCTCTAATAATATTTTATTTTATAATATTTTACTATAAAATGGATTTAATCCTAAATCTGATTTTTTCCCTGTAAATTTGGATTATCCCTAATATTTATTATTATTATTATTATATATCTATATATATATATATATATATATATATATATATATATATATATATATATATATCGAAATTAAAACCACCTTTCCTTCTCTGAGCGTCTGCTAATATTCTACATGTACCACGTACTCGCGTTGTTTTTTTTTGCGTTTGTTTTTGTTTTTTTTATTAACTATATATATGTAGAGACATTTGAGATTTTTTCTAGGTGAATCTAGCCGATGAGAACTGATGAAATTTACGTTAACAAATGTAATTTAGAAAGTTCGAAATGTACGTGCATGTACATTTCTACTTATATATTGAATCATTCCCAAGCATAGTTTTGTTTCTCAGCTTTAAGTTTCTGGCAATATATATATATTCGTTTCACAATAGTATACAAATGTATACGTATAACTCGTTACGGTTTTCTTCTGCTAGTGAAATTGTTACGTTGTACTATACTAAGCACACGTGGCCTTGTTTACGCTGTATTTCGTCTCGATGTGTTACTATTTTTTAAACATATCCGTTAGATTCTTGTGTTTTACTGCACATATAGACTTGCATACACATTGATATGTCTTTCTTTTACTTTTTCGTCTCTCTCACTATTATTATTGTTGTTATCATTATTTTTCCCTTTCACAACGTGATTTGTAAATTCTTCGATTTTCCCTTACTGCCCCATCTGTGATCTCTTATTGTATCGTATTTTATTTTTATTTTTATTTTATTTTATTCTATTTCATCTTATTAAACTTTCTTGATGTTCTTCAAAACATTCCTCACACTGATGAGAATGACAATCCATAAATCTAAATCTAATTATAATTACTATGATTAAATTTGTTTTCTTACATTATTTACATTATTTTTTGAAACGTACGTATGCATTGAATCCAGTTTTGCAATAAATCTATTTCTGATTCAACATTTTTTCTCTATTTTTTAATACTTGTCTATGGTATATTTCTATACCTATAACGAAACTCCTTAAATATTATTTTCATATTCTTATTACTTGCTCTGGCTGATTTTTATGAATATGATGAGTCTTTATCAGAAATCAATTTTTTCTCTCTTTTAGGATACCCCCAAAAAGTTTTAATTGTTCTTCTCTCTCTCACACACACACACACACTTATATATATGTATAGGGAGTGTAGTAAAAAAGTATATGACCTTAATTTTTTTTGCACAAAATAATAATGCGTGAGCAAAATCCGCATGGGTATTAGGTCGTTGCGTTCTTCCTGAGAATGCACCAACATATTCATGTCTGTAGGTTCCGCTATTCACCCTCAGTGACACATTGAGTACAGACGTAAGGAGTGTGCTGTGCGATTTTTCTTTTTGAGTCAATACGACCGAGCGCATTGAGCAAAGGTACTGTATCAAATTCTGTCAAGAACTTGGTTACAATTAACAAAGGATTCTACCCGTGGGTTCTTTGTCGCCTTTGGGAAGCTGTGCGGCGAAAACGACCCGACCTGTGAACAGCAAAGAACTGGCAACTCCACCATACCAACGCACCCGCTCATTGCGCCCACTTCGCCCAAGCATTCCTCGTTAAGCAAAACACACCACTTGTTCGTCAGGCTTCGTACTCCCCAAGGCGAATACTTTTCTTTCTGACTACACCTGGTATACACACACACACACACACACACACACACACACACACACACACACACACACACACACACTCACTCACATATATATATATATATATATATATATTTGAAAAGATGAATAGAAATGGCTTTTCTAATAATTTTTCCAGTTTAATAATTAGATGTTTATAAATTTAAACAGCTAATTATGTGGGAAAATTAGCAGAAAAGCAGTTTCTCTTCATTTTTTCATATATATTATACTGTACCAAAGACTGTACTTTCTATTTATTATTCTACTAAACACACAAACACAATCCCAATCACGCACACACAAACAAACACACACACATACCAGAATAAGGACATAAATGTGAAACAAGATGGGAAAAATAGTACTCGAATACCGGAGGTAGAATAATAAGCTTTATTAATAAAGCTGCAAAGACATCACAAAAACTGTTACTCAGAGTTTTGTGATGTATTTTGTAGTATTATATATAAATACACATATTTGTATATATGTATGTATGTTTGTATGTATGTAAGAAGATATAGAAATATCCATATCAACATATGTAATATCTGTACAGATTAGTTACAGCCGAAAAGAATCTATCAATCTATGTTTGACTTTAAATACCCTTATGAGATATTCAAAAACGCTTACTTGGAAAGTGACTGAGGTAGCTGTTAATGTCTTCCCGCGGAATTTAGTCTACCCTCTAAAATGCAGTGAATTTCCACCGTCTGACAAACTTTCGCAAAGCCTCTGTCTAGGATGTTTCATTTAAGACATCTATTAACTCGATGGTACGTAAAAACATATTTATGCAAGTTGATCTCACAGGAGGATGTAAAACTGAATCATTTCAATCTTGACTGCCAAACAGACCTCTTGGCTCAGGCAGCCATACACGTTCTTCTTCCCCCTTTATATTCAGGTATACATCTATATTGCACAAGTAACTATTAAGTGTCTTGTTATTTCCTACTCGTAGATCTATCTACATACATAGTGTAAATAACATCAAAAGTGAACGTTAAACATCTGAAGATGTTTATATCCTCATGCAAAGCATCTTCAGAATTAATGAATGTCATTTAAACACACTTTCGGAGACGGAAAAAGAAAAAAATAAGACGTTTCTAGTCACTGAATCATCTGTATATTTTATATGTTTTCTACTTGACAATCTTACCTTTTTTTTTCTCGTCTATTTGGTAAAAATCACGAATGCATTGCTGTTATTTGCTCAATTAATTGTTAGATTGTGCAGTAAATCACACTTTTATTTTCACCAGTCGAGAATACGTAAATCGAAGTAAACATCTATTAAGGTCCAACTGAACAGTAAAGATGACACTTAACTAACATAACACACACACACGGACACACATGCATTTACATTCATATATAAATACATACATATACGTGGGTAAGTTTTATATATATGTATTATATATATTATACGTATATACTATTTATGTATGTTATTTAAACACACACATAGATATAGCATATAAATGTTAAAATATGACATCATATATAATCTATCTGATATATGCATACATACATACATACATATATATATATATATGTAAATGTATATAAATATATATATATGTATATATATATATATATATATATATGTATATCTATATCTATATATTTATATCTATATCTAATCCATATCTATGTCTATATATCTATCAATATATATATATGGATATATATATATATATATATATATATATATATATAGTGGAGACGCAATGGCCCGATTCCCAGACCGGGTGTTGTGATTGTTTATTGAGCGAAAACACCTCCAGCTCCACGAGCCGCCGGAAGGGGGTTGGGGTGGCGAACCGTGCTGTTCTCTTTCACAAAACTTTCTCTCACTCTTTCTTCCTGTTTCTGTTGTACCTGTATTTCAAAGGGCCATCCTTGTCCCACACTGTTTCACGCTGAATCTCCCCGAGAACTGCGTTAAAGGTACACGTGGCTGTGGAGTGCTCAGCCACTTGCACGTTAATTTCACGAGCAGGCTGTTTTGTTGATCGGATCAACAGGAACCCTTGTCGTCGTAATCGACGGAGTGCTACGTTTACATATATATATATATATATATATATATATATATTTTTTTCTTTTATCTTTTACTTGTTTCAGTCATTTGACTGCGGCCATGCTGGAGCACCGCCTTTAGTCGAGCAAATCGACCCCGGGACTTATTCTTTGTAAGCCCAGTACTTATTCTATCGGTCTCTTTTTGCCGAACCGCTAAGTGACGGGGGATGTAAACACACCAGCACACAAACACACACACATACATATATATATATATATACATATATACGACAGGCTTCTTTCAGTTTCCGTCTACCAAATCCACTCACAAGGCATTGGTCGGCCCGGGGCTATAGTAGAAGACACTTGCCCGAGGTGCCACACAGTGGGACTGAACCCGGAACCATGTGGTTGGTTAGCAAGCTACTTACTACACAACCACTCCTGCGCCTATATATATATATATATATATATATATATATATATATATATATATATATGTGACCGCGTGCGTACCGTTGGCGATTTTTTTATTGTGTCTTCCCTTCTCTGGATCTTTCCTACTCCGACGAAGAGCTCCGCTCGAAACGTTAAACCTTCCTTCTTTCCTTCTTTCCTGAGCGTCCAATAATACTATATTTGTTCCACGTCCTCGTGTTGTGTTGTTTTGTGCTTTCTTGTTTGGATTAACTTTATATATATATATATATATATATATGTGTGTGTGTGTGTGTGTGTGTGTGTATAAAGAGGGGAGAGAGAAGTAGAGAAAGAGGTAACTAATTAGTACCTCGAGAGAACTGAAATTGCTAGATTTGATCTGGGTTGGCTACTTGCTTCTCTGGTATTGAACAAGTAATGTAGTCTCCGCTAATGAGACAATAAAAATTAAAAATCGATTAAGGCCTACCTTATCTTCTTGATTTATAGAGAAAAATTTATATTTGATATATTCATGTTTGATATATTTATACTGGGTATGCTTGAATGTATTATATCGTATTTTTCGTTCGTTTTTACGTTCTTAGTTGAAATTTCGCTGAGGTCGCCTTTGCCTTTCATCCTTTAAGGGTCGATAAAATAAGTACCAATCGAGCACTGTGGTCGATGTTAATGTACTAGTCTCCTCCCAGTACACACACCCGCACGCACGCGCGTGCACACACACGCGCGTGCACACACACACACACACACACGCATGCACGCACGCACGCACGCACACACACACACACACACACACACATATATATATAACACAAATAATCAGAAAATGGAGAAAACCTCTGATTAACAAACACATCGATTAGACCACATTTATAGCTTTATTAATAAGTAAGCTATAAGTGTGGTCCGATTGATGTGTTTGTTAATGTGAGGTCTTCTCCCTTTTCTGATTATTTCTATACACACACACACACACACACACACACACAAAAGAGTGTGTATATGTGAGTGCGTATTTGTGTGCGTCCGTATGTTCCTTATGCATTCGGAAATTGAGCTGCCGACTTTGACGTATAGGGTTTCTAAAGATTAAGTAATCTTTCGGGTACCGAATAAACTTTATTTTCATTGTCTCAACAACCAGCTGTAGTTATTTGAAATACACTGTTCTACAACGACCAGACTTCATTAGAAAATGAAAATAGTTTCAGACTTTCAGTTTGAACCCATATTACAAAGTGTTGCATTATGAGAGTGACTATGTATGAATAATGAAAGTAATGTTTCACAGAATTAGTGACAGGAAAGCTGATTATCTTCAATGTACCAAATAAACCCTGTTTTTGGCACAACAACTCTTTTTTTTACCACCAATATAACCTCGGAAATGAAGTCGGGTAGCACAATTTTGAGGTCATTTTCGGGCAATATTTCGATGCGCTTCTAATCTTTCACATTCGTCCGATGTTTCACGCAATCGTGGAATTCTACTCAGACAAACATTTATGAAAATCTACACATAAATATTGTATTAAAATTAACACAACGTAAAAGTTTCATTAAGTTAAGACTAACTCCTCAGATATAAGAAAATACTTCTAAATTGAAGATGCTCTCACTCAGCAGAAATACAACCCAGGCAAACCAAGTATGGCATACATCAAGAACAATGTTAGTTCTATCAAAAAACATAATATTCAAATTTCCACACTATCTATTCATGACCTAATTATAAATTCAAAATGACCGACAAGGCAAACACACCCTTATTTTAGGTCAATTTTTTTTTACCGAACTGTTAAAGATAATATGCTCTAACAGATTCGAATGCCGACGTATTGGGATACAGACTAGATTTCGTTGTGGGGTCGCTCATAGCTATATGCAGCAGTTAAAGCGTTTTTGATCCTTGGGTAGTAGCATTCCCGTGTCTCTAGAAGATGAACAAATAAATTGAATCTAATCACACTAGAACAACATCTAAGCCCGTATCAAAGTAATACACATGCCAAATAAATAATTCCAGCCCATTACATCAATTATTCTCAGAAATATCGTGACCTAAAGATTGCTACACATAGTCAGAAACGTTATTTTGAGAAAAAACGTAAAAAACGCTTGAAATGGTTGA
The DNA here is from genome assembly GCF_006345805.1 of Octopus sinensis. Lineage (NCBI taxonomy): Eukaryota > Metazoa > Mollusca > Cephalopoda > Octopoda > Octopodidae > Octopus > Octopus sinensis. The sequence continues at coordinate 88,193,960 of NC_043000.1, forward strand.
TTTTACAACAATGCCCAACTACACAAGGATAATATCCACATTTTAATGAAATATTTGCAGTTTTGCACAGTCTAATAACGCCCAGAGGCATATCCTTTGCAATTTTTTTAGAGATTTTGCTATCTGAAATCTGAGGTATCCATTTCTCTGTATGTTATGAAGAAATACAGTCACTCTCTCTCACATACCCACGCACACACATAGAAAGAAGATGAATGCATATGTATTTATGTACGTGTATATGAAAAATAATGTGTGAGAGAGACAGAGAGAGAGGGTGAGAGACTGAGTGCGCGAGTGAGTGCTCTTTACACATACATGCAAAAATACATATATGTCAACACACCTTCACTCACTCACTCCCTCCCTCACGCACACGCACACAGACACACACACAGACACACACACATCCATTTCATATACACACACATACCTCTTTCACTTTCTCCTATCTTTCACTTCCTGGTCTCAATTCAAAGCAAATGTCACCGTTTCACTTTCTACTTTCTTTCAATTTCTTCTCTCTTCAAAGCATAAGTTTAAAAAAAAAATTTACGGAAATTAACGAACAATGATATGATTCCATATGATCAACCATATGCTCGAGTTGACAACTTTGCTACTTCAATCAAAAGAAAACCATAAAATAATTTCCTTTGGTACACACATGCACACACACACACACACGCATGCACACAAGCACGCACGCAAAGCCACCCACGCACCCACAACCCCCCACACGCACTAGGTAAAGCTTCTGTACGAATTATGTTATTTCTTGCTATGTACACCTCAAATCTGCGCAAAATTACACCTCAAATCCAATTGAAATTACCTTTTCCGTTTCTGTAATTTCTGTTTGTGATGAGCGTATTTAAAAACCTGATCTTCGATATAAATTTAAAAGGAAGTTCTTCCCAGAAATATTGTCCTTTACCTGTTGTTTCTAGCATGTCCGAGGTGACATTTGACCCTCGCCTTATTTTTCCTAAATTTCTTCTTATTCCGTTCTCAATATTTAAATTTTCTCCCTCCCTACCCCAATTTCTTCATCTTTTTCTTTTTTCCAAATATTTTTCTTGGTAATCCACGGAGAAAAAAAAAAACAGAGAGTACGAATCTTTAAGGGTTTTCTTTTTCCTTTTTTCTTAAAGAAATACTAAAATCTCCTTCCCAAACATCTATCCGTCGCCTCACCACTTTCAAAAAGCTACAAACTCCCAATATTTCTCTTTTAGCTTTTTGAAAAGACGGGAAGTTGTTTACGTCTGCCATTTCAGTACAGTTCTATGCATGCGTAAAACAACAGACGAAAGTGAAACATTGGGAGATCTTAGCTTTTTGAAAGCGGGTTGGTGATGAGTGGGCGAGGTTGGGGACAGAGTATTGAGTGATTCGTGAAGAAAAATTAAACTTTAAAAAAATTAGACTTCCCAGATTCCTAATCTCTCTATTTTTCTACGTGGATAAAAAAATCAAAAATATGTAACAAATTAAGAAATTGTAGTGGGGATGGGGGAAATAAAAATTCTGAAAACGTGATTTCTTGGTAAAATTGTAATAACCCCCTTTTATACGATAAAACCATACATAGTTTGTGATCCTTCTTAAGAATAGAAAGCACTTTCATGCAAACCAATGCAAATTGTATCCTCCCACCTTCACTTTAAACAAACAACAATTTCCATTACGCCAGTAATCTAGTTCACTATGTATCAGCTATGTCAATTCTGCCCATAACAGAGAAAAAAATAATACAATGTACTTGTAGTTCATAACATCTGGGCAACGCCGGGGTGCATTGCTAGTATATATATATGCATACGTACACGCATGTATATATAGTTTGGAATTAGTTGATGATTAACTCCCTCTGTACTCATAGTTTCTCTGCCTATTCAGTGGTTTAGTACTGAATCTCTTTTCTCCCATATGAAACTAAAAATCTCTTCATTTTTATTTCATCGATCACTGCGTTTTTTGTGCTTTGTTTTTAATATAACATATTTCTTTGCTCTAATACTAGCCACTGAACTTCTCAATCGATTCTTGATGCATAACGGAGACTTTAAAATCTCTGTCACCAAATTCTTCAAATATATATTCTAGATCCACAAGCTTTACTTAGGAAACAAAACCTAGGAGTCAATCGGTGTGGAACTTAAAGTAGATCTAAGAATAACGAAGAGGAAGAAAAATAAACGAAGAGAAAGTGAAACAGAAAGAGAGTGTGAGAGAGGAAAATTAAGGAGAGTAAACGTTGAAAAAGCAATCAGTAAAATCATTATTATATACCAAAGAAAGTCACAAATAAAATATGAGAGATAGGGGAGATTGCGAAATTAGAAATTAGGAAAAAAAATTATCTGGAGCTAAGCTTGGTAGTGGATGCCAGCAATGATGATAAAGACGTAGATGGTGTAATAAGTAAAACGGTGCTAGAGAGAAGAGAAAAAGAAACTCTGAAGAAGAAACGTAGAAGAAGATGAGCTTGTGGTAAAGGAAAGTATTGAAGGATTAAATGACAATCAATGTAAATATGAAAATAGATTGAAGACCGAAAAATATCATACTTTTTAAATATATTCCGTGAAATGGAAATCGGTGAATTGAACAGCAATCTAAAAATAGTCAAAATAAATCGAATTTTTTCATCGATTTACTCATATTCTTCAATTTTTGTTATTAATATTTAGTTTTTTTATTTAAAATTTTCGTTATTTTATTCGCCAGTAATATTTGGTTTCTTACTTTAAGTTCATAAAAGTTCCTGCAATATATCAATGATCAATCAATTGTTCTCTATGTTTATAATTGGAGCCGAACGATGGCTATAGAATCGTTCTTGTTGCTGTAATTATACAATAGACATATCATCAAATGCGTTCTAATGCTGACCATCCAATTCAATACTGTATCTAGAGCTACATTAGCCAACGCATGATTTGTTTTAAGAAATTAGAATGTAATTTGAAATGGATTTTGAAATGTCTCACCCGTGGTCCTTCCAAGTTATTAGCGGGGGTTTTAGTTTGTCTAATTACAGTGAAATGGTTTATTTGTCTAGTAATGGGGCGTGTCTCTTCGGGACTGAGATTAACGATGTGTTTTTTAAGCCTAGCGTTTACCATGAATTTAATTTGCAGGGAAAAGCCACTAAGCAGTTAATGCTAAACTAAAACCCTTGCTAGTAACTTGGAAGGACCTCGGGTGAGACACTCCCGTCGGCCCTAATCTCACCTATATAACACTCGATCGAAACTCAAACAGATAAACAACAATGGCGTCCACAACTCACCTCTAACAAATACTATAGATTATACTTCTGACAAGAGCGGGGGTAGATCAGTTCTCTGGTTTACACTCCCATTCGTCTTAACCGTTTAGGGCTTAGCCAAAACATTCTTTCAGATAGTAGACTCTAACTTCCCACGTCAACGTAAGTACCATTCAATCTTTAATAGATTTACCCAAAAAATGTCCTACTCCTCTCTGCCCAATATAGAATCTATTGTTACCTCTTCCAATAAACGAAAACTTAATTCCTACTACGTAAATATATATAATCATAATATAGGTCAAAGTCACAAAAATACTAATAACACCACCACTAATACTAATACGACCGATACCACCACTACTACTATTACTAACTCTAATACGACCGATACCACCACTACTACTATTACTAGTGTTATTGATAGTGATAATACCATTGCTGCTGCTACTACAACTACTACTACTACTACTACTACTACTACTACTACTACTACTACTACTACTAATAATAATAATAATAATAATAATAATAATAATAATAATAATAATAATAATAATAGCCAGCCTCGACAGCGGCTGGACGTATTCTTCGTTGCTCGGACCAGTCAGCAGCTGAAGACACAGAAACACTAGGACAACTGAAAAATAACTTTCAAAGAATGGAATATCTACAATTTCCTGCCAGTATTTTAAACTTCCCTCAAAATAAGTTGAGACTTACATATCTACAGTTTTCGAACACACAGACGATCAGCTTTAAAAAATTCAATATTTACCTATCCTTTCCTTTCTCCCTGAGTATTCGAAAATGTAAACATCCTTTTTTTTCTAAGAACACTACAGTTTTCTCTGTTCGGACAAACAGTAGTAAATTTTAAAACTTTAATATCTAAAATTTTCTGTGAAAATGTTATCCTCCTTTTCTTTCCTTTCTTCCTGAGTATTCGAGAATGTAAACATCATTTTTATTGCAAAAACACTACAGTCTCCTCTAATCTGACATACAAACAAACATCTCTAGAAAACTTAAAAACTGTAATATCTACAATTTTGTATGAAAATTTTATCTTTCTTTTCTCCTTGACTACCCGAATATGTAAACATACCTTTTATTGCAACAACACAATTAAACGCATGATAAAAAAAATTAAAGAGGTAAACACCTGCCAATATATACAAACTGCACAATTGCAAAAACTGTAAACCATAGTAAAACTTATAAAAAGAAAGAAAAATTTCAAAGAAAAAAAAAGAATGCAGAAATTCAAAAATTCGGCGATGTGAACATCAGTACATCAGTAATATATATATATATATATATATATATATATATATATATATATATATATATATATATATATATTATATATATATTATATATATATATGTATAATTATTTTTCTATCAGTAATAAAAATAGAACAAGGTGAATTGGTTTTTTCATGGCCAAGGTCAGCGTTCTCATTGATCGCTAGTAGTAGCAAACACATTAGACCTCTGCTGGCTCCAAAGGTGTGAGCCCTGTTTTGTCTCCTTATCGCACAGGAATGTTCATTGTTGATCTCTTTACCATCTGCCGAATCTATTTACAGACCTGTGGAATTTTTATCTATTCACCAAGGTATTTCTCGTGCTCCTACTATTCCCTTAAACCCTCACATATTTATGATCATCTCAAGTACAAGACAAAAGTTGAAACTAAACAACACTTAATAACACCTTTTAATAATAAATGGAAATAATGATGATGATGGTAATAATAGTGATAATAATAACGCATGTTATTATTATAATAAAACACGTCGGATTATTAACAACGACAAATCGTAAACAAATGAAATTAATAATATCAGTGGGGATAATAATAATAATGAAAGTAAACGTTTGGAATCTTCCCATGCTCTGATTGTTGATACATCTAGTGACGGTGTCACCATAAAAAATCTGGTAATTGCGCAATCTGATAATCGCTACCTCATATGAATCTGATAATATATTTATAACAAATCATACAAAACTGAAAAAATTAACAAATATGGAAACTGAAAAATTTTAACATCTTATTGAATCTAATAAAATTTTTATAACAAATCATACCATGCCTATTGAGGAGGCTGAAAGTCAACATGTGTTGAAGTATTGAATCAAAAGGATCTAAGCCTTTCAATCCGATCTCTTGTCGCCACATAAAATCAACTTTTTAGTGGGGAGATGACCCAATATTTTAATGGGAATTTTTTAATGGGGATGAGATAACCAAAACGTACCTATATATATATATATATATATACATATATATATATCAGAAATATTAAATTTCTAAATATCTCATAGAGATATGTACGGTGGTGGGGCGATAGAATGGTTGTATATTGTCAATTTATCATGACAGTAGATTACACCACCACTGTTTAGCCCTAGGAAGCATCGACGCTTCCTAGGGCTAAACAACGGTGGTGTAATCCCCTACTGTCACGTTAAGTTGACAGTATACAACCATTCTATATATATATATATATATATATATATACATAAATATATATATAAATGTATATATATATATATGTGTGTGTATGTGTGTGTGTATGTATGTATCTAAATATATATACACCATGCAAGTTTTATAATACCTAAATTCGATAGGGACCATTTTTGATCAATCAGTGAATGTAAGGATATTCCAATAGAAAGGACGTGATGCTGAATAACGAAATGTTGTTTGCTGGAACTATATCATTGGAATCCCATCTGTTACGAAGGCGAGTATTTCCAGTTGATCCATTCAACGGAACAGCCTACTCTTGTAATTAACGTGCAAGCAGTTGAGTCAAAAACAAGCGGGTACAACCTCAACGTAGTTCTAAAGAAGAGAATGTGTCAAGGCTGGCCCTTTGCTTACAGGTACAACCCATTTCTGCCAGCTGAATGGACAGAAGGAACGTCAAATAAAGCACCATGCCCAGACATAACGCGCTACCGGGAATCGAACACACAAAATTACGATTGTGAGCCGAAAGCCCTTACTGCTAAGCTATGTGCCGTCACAACTATATCACAATGTTAAATAATAATTGTAGCAAATGCATTGAGTTATTTCTGAATGTGTTCGTATATAGTAACACATACAAACTTTTCCCTGCTCGCGCGCACGCACACACACACGTACACATACACGTGCACACGCGCGAGCACCCACCCACACACACGCACGGACACACACACATACAAGTACACACGCACATGAATCTTCAAATGTTTATATCTTCATGCAAAACAAATTCAGAATTAATGAATGTTATTTTAAAAAACGTCGTCTTTGCTTGTGTTAGGACTAGAAACTAGATATAACACAACATAGATAAACAAGTCAAGATTGGTTTCATATATGAAGTAGGATCCATTTACGATGTTAAGAAATACAAAATAAAGCTAGCATAACATATGTTTTTTAGACGGGAATGATGGTCACTGAATGTAATCAAGCAGAGAAAATAGAAAATGAATGAGATTATGCTGATTTTGTGACAAAGGAAACGGAAGATATCGGCCAAGAACCATAACTCAGATATATCCTCAGTTGAATACTGTCCGATTTACTCTTTACTGAAGTGTGGGAGGAACTTAGATCAAAATTGAATAAGTATTAAATGAAACATAAATAAAAGAGATATGAGTATAGATATTGACTCTTGACGTAATAGCCACGTAGTTATAAACCATTTATTCATGTTTTCTAATCTCACAACTCAATATAATTCTGGGTATATATTAGTCTCATATGAAAATCAGTTGTAGACATAGGAGTAATGATACAAAGAAAAAATATATAAACATGGTTGAAAGTTAATTTAAGCAAAGATTATGAAACATCTATTGAGACAGTCATCTAAAACACTGGTAGGTTATATATAGTCTTTAAAAGACAAAAATACTATTACACCAACTGGTGATTACGCGAGAAACAAAGGGCTTCTAAAAATGGATTCAAGAAGTGCTGATTAGCCTACATGAGTAGACCTGGAATTTCCAAAGTTTACTCTTTTCAAGGACTTCGCCAAGTATAGAAAGGAATTTTTTATACGATGTTTTAATGTAGACAAGTACATTCTAAGTAACTGACCGTACATAACCCTAGGCATTCGTTCCACTATGAAGAACATCTTATTTTACATTTTCTTTTTACTTTACTTTTTCTGTTCTGATCTCTCTGTCTGTTTGTCTCTCTCTCCGTCTATCTATCTATCTATCTATCTATCTATCTATCTATCTATCTATCTATCTATCTATCTATCTATCTATCTATCTATCTATCTATCTATCTATCTACCTATCTATCTATCTATCTATCTATCTATCTATCTATCTATCTATCTATCTATCTATCTATCTACGTCGACGAGGAGTACCTGACCCGCCTGTTCGGGACGACTTTCGGGCCAGGGCCCATGGACAACTTCCAGAGATCCCTGGCCTGGCAGTGCTACGAGAAGCGCTACCCGTTCGGGATAAGCTCTACAGACACGGCTCGAGAAACACGGGGCCGACCTGCCCGAGATGCGGTCAGAGCGACGAAACCGTTCTGCACGCACTCGTTCAGTGTCCAACAATTTCCGACCTGTGGGCTTATGTCGAACAACTGCTGTCAAGTGTGGGACGAGTCGTTTATCAGCTGAGTCTATCGTCAATATTGTCACGCCTCCTCCTTCAAACGGGAAGGAAGAGCTATTTTCATCATCCTTGTGGCTATGGCGAAAGAATGTATCTGGTGGACGCGTCTGAAAGGATTGGAGACAAACACTTTCCTCTCTGGTCAATCTCTCATCAACTTCTTCAAGTACCACTTGAAAAGGAAAGTGAGAGTAGAGAGGCAAGTTTTGTCTAGCGAATGGTTTAAAAAAAGATGGGTGAATGTAGCAAGAATGGCACGTATGAATGACGAAGCCACCTTGAGCATAGTCCTATGAACCCAGAAATCGAAAACAGAGAGTTGCTTATTTGCAAAAAAAAAAAAAAAAAAAAGAAATATAAAATGTGACTTCATTGACCGAGGTTACCGTGGTCTTTTCCGTAGGCTTTTCTTTCCACGGGTAACCTCACCTTCCTCCCCTTTACACTTCATATTGACATTTCTGTGATAACGATCCCTATTGATCAATTTTTTTTTATTTTTTTTTCCTCTCCCCCTTTTTTTTATTTTTTTAATTTTTTTTTAACCCCCCTTTTTTTGTCCTCTTTCTCTCCTTTTACGATCCCTTTGATCGAAACTCCCCCTTCCTTTTTTTTTTTTTTTTTTTTTTTTTTTAAACCTTCAAAAGAAAAGCTCTACCTTGTAATTTGTTCTATCTGTGTGCAGCCCTGTGTGGCTAATAAAGAAACATACCTACCTACCTACCTACCTATCTATCTATCTATCTATCTATCTATCTATCTATCTATCTATCTATCTATCTATCTATCTATCTATCTATCTATCTATCTACCTACCTACCTACCTACCTATCTATCTATCTATCTATCTATCTATCTATCTATCTCTCTCTCTACAATGGACGGACGATAGTCATATCGGCTCCACGTAAGTTGGCCACTTTTACATGTTTAAAACTCCTTTTTGTCAAATATTTTGTTTTAATCGTTGTGCAAGTTCATTCACTAAAAAACCTGAGAATTATTCACGTAGAATTCCGCCCCTGTATGGGCGAAATTACAAAAAAACTTTCAAAACTTTCGTGGGTTTTTAGCCATTTTTCATTTTGAAAATGGCAACTAGAAACCACGTGGCTAGCCGCCAGTCATGAGAACGGTAGCAAAAACACTATTGCTACCACTGGCTACTAAACATCGCAGCGTGAACACCGCTGTCACCACCATCACCACCACCACCAACAACAACAACAAATCTAACGCCGCACTCACCATCGCCACTGGCCACCACGAGGCTGAGTTGCAAGTGAAGCGTGACGCAAGAAACAGAAAAACAGGATGCTCTGTTAGCATACGCCGAACCTGACAACTCCACCACCATCAAGCAGCAACAAATACAAAACAAAGGTCGCAAGGCCAAGCACCGTCAACACCATCAGTGAGTCAACCACCACCACCAAAACCATGGCAGAATCTGCTACTAAAACTGCTATCCCTACTAAAGATATCGCCACCAATAACAACACCAGCATCACCATCACCGCCACCAAAGACCGTGCCGTCAATGCTACTAATACTACCAAACACCACCGCCGTCACCAAGAACGACAATAACAACAACAACAACAACAACAACGACGACAACAACAATTCCCTTCAACACTGCTCACTCCATCACCAACAAGTGAAAAAATAACGACGACAAGCAAACGAAATGCCGAAATTGCGCTAATGCAGGACTAAATTACGCAGGCAATTTTCCCACCTTGCTAGTTGCATAATCAGCAACCACAAACCTACAAACCACACCCCTGCCATCAACACCAACACCACCGGCAGTAACAACAATAACAAAACAACAACAAACTTCGCCGAGGCGATAAAAGAAAAGGTAACAAAAGTTTCGTTACTACACAACAGATTAAAGATTGCAGAAGAAACTTATTACAAATCAAAACGGAAAAATACTCTTACACATACCTCAGCACATACTGAATGAGGAGAAAAAAAGACAATTGTATATAAAATCACAAATAAAAAACAAAAAGTCCAGAAAAGGCAAGCACAGACAAAGTCGAAAAGTGCTTACGCCCCATCTGGGGATACAAGGATTGTGTGACTTGGGCGAACAAGTTCGCACACGTACAGGTGGTTTTCAGAATGAAGAGTTGGCGAAGAAATTCTCAACGATAACCCTTCATTCTGATGAACTAACGTTAACACCGAGTTACCTCGGCCAGAAGGTGACGAAAGTCATTATCAGTGGTGTCCCCCAAGTGACTACAACACTGTGGATTACATCCGCATAACATCCGAAATGGAGGACTTAAACATCCTAGATATCGGTGTTTCGGAAAACAAGGACTGGCTGGGAAAGAGAATAGAGTTCCTCTTCCACATAAGTCAAGAGGACATAAATAAAATCCCCACCCACGTACATCTGAGGATGGCCGCAAGTTATACGTAGTAGTCGAGGGCAGAAGGCCACGATGCATACATGTGGCAGTGAGGCACACCTCAAAAAGGAGTGCAAATCTGCCGCAAAATTACAACAAAACAACAGCCACAGGAAAAATCACAAAAGCCAGGATTATTGCCCACACCACAATATGGACAGCTAGTCAAGAAGCTGTATGCGGAAATGCAGGAAAAACAACAAAGAACAAGCCACCCCAACCAAACAACACCAACACCAGCGCCAAGAACAGAATCATCACCAACCAACAACAAATAAAACCAATTCCAACACCAAGAACGACAGCACAAAACCCAAAGGAACAGAAAAACAAAGAAGAAAACACACACAAACTGATCCCCCATCCTTATACCGCACTCAACACACACAAACACTCAACAACCAAAAACAACGAAAACAACAACACAACCACTTACACAGACATACATAGAAGCCCACAACATACCCCTACCCCCTTCTGATTCCTCAGAAATTTCGTCGGAAGACGAAACCAGTGAGGAATGGCAAATAGCTACAAAAAGAAGGAAAATAAGAGAGCAGAAACACAACCAAAACCAATGCAAACACGAACAAAGCAGGGGAAAATACATCTCCCGAAGACATTTCAAAAACCAACGCAAACAACAGCCACACCAACACCACAAAAACATATACAGCAAACATGCTCACACAGCCATAGACACCAAAAACACAAATTTGATGGAATACATCCAATCAAAAACAACATAACAGAAGAGGACATAAAAACAAACAATCACCCATACACAACACCACCAGACCACATCAAAATATTACACATCTCCAAAAGTCTGCACCACACACTCAAAGGCATTTCCCCAGTGCGGTTGGTAAATGCCAAAAATATCTCACAAAGAAACTGTACTGGGATCTTCTCGAGGACAAACCAACGGAGGAGAAAGCAAAAATTTCGAGCAGTAAGTAACCCTCTGTATTCTAATTCATTAGAACTATGATCAAGATTGGTTGTGTAAATGCGCGTGGCTTGGGGTCCCCTTGGAAACAAGGGTACCTCTTAAATGACATAAAGTCACATAAGTTAGAAATCATAGCCATAAGCGAGACCAGACTCCACAATCCGCGGGCCCTAAAGACCATGTTTGGCGGACAGTTCAACATTTATTTTTCCCCCTGTCTGCCGAGAATGGGCGGTAGTGGCCGCGGGTACTTTTTCACAAGAGTCTGGATCTCAAAGTAAGGACAATATTCGTAGACCGGAGGGTAGACTGGTCGTCCTGGATGTCGACGGCAGCAATGGGTGCGCTTTTCGACTCGTATCAGTTTACGCACCGCCCTTAACAGGTCGGCGGATTTCTTTCAACGTCTAGAAGTTTTCTTGGGAACGTCTCGTCCTTTACTCTTAGTGGGGGATTGGAATGCTACCTTGGACACGCATGTAGACTACGTGGGTAGAGATAGGAATAGACGGGGATGCAAATGCCTCAGAGACCTGCTCAGACGCTTTCAACTGTCTGACAGGTTCCGACTAGACCACCCGAATGCGCCAACGTGGACATGGAGCAACCGCATCGGGTCGTCGAGATCGTATGATAGGATACTGTGTAGGACAGTAGATAGAGATAGCATAGGATGTCCACATTTCCACATAGTCAGCTACACGGATCACAAACTTGTGACATGTACGCTAGACTTCGGTAAGACACTTAGGCAGGGTCCCGGATACTGGAAACTAAACGCGTCTTTCCCATCGAGACAGGTTTTCAGAGACCGGATAGCACACTAGTAAAGAGGGCTTTGACGGGAGCCATCATCAACAAACAATGGTGGTTTGCCCTCAAGAGAGCAGTAAAAGCAGAAGCGATTAGGTACAGCAAAGCACTAGCCATAGATAGAAATAGAGTAGAGGGTGAGCTAGTTAAGAAGCTAGAAGAGGCAATTAGAAGCGGCATCGCATCCGACGTTTTGGCGGCGAGGTTGGCCCTCGACCAACACTTCAACGCCAAACACGAAGGATGTGCTGTCAGAGCTAGGATGCGTGCTCTAAGGAACGAAGGTGTTGGAGCCGCGAGAGAGCCCGGGTGGCAGAGGCGCAACAGGGCAACAAAGCCACCATTCGGTCACTGGTAGATGAACAGGGGCGCGAATTGCTCGAGCCAAATAAAATGTGTGAGGCCTTTCAGCAACATTTTGCCCGACTGTTCGGAACGAGTGGAGGGCAAGAACGTAGGGTGGACTTCAGTGCCTACCTACATAGCCTACCACGACTCTCGACAAGAAAGGCAGGGTGCTGCGAAGGTGCCATCACGGCGGCGGAAGTGCGGGAAGCGATGGCAGAATGCTCGAGGGACAAATCACCGGGGTTGGATGGTCTACCCTACGAGCTTTACAATTGTATGCCAGACTTGTTGGAGATCTCTTGGCGGCGGGTGTACTGCAACTGGCAGCAAAACGGGAGCATTCCTGGTTTTGTGAGCCGAGGAGCCGTAACACTGCTGAAGAAAGATCTAAACAAGGGAAATGTAATAGATAACTTTAGGCCCATCACTCTGCTTAATGCAGACTTGAAAATTTTGGCCAAGGTGTTAGCCAAGAGGTTGGCGCTTGTCATCGAGAAAACTGGTCGACAAGGCGCAAAAAGCGCCGTGCCAGGCCGGACCATCCATGACAACCTCCATCTGATGCGCTACATCATAGACAGGGTAGTTAACGAACCTGGCATGGGTGGGGCCCTGATCAACTTGGATCATCGAAAGCCTTTGATGGGGTAGACCATCGATACTTGGAGGCAGTCCTGAGAGCGGCTGGTTTCGGTCCCGTCTTCCGCGGCTGGATAGCTGCCTTGTACAGAGGCATCCGTTCGGTAATTCGCGTAAATGGACATCTATCGAGACCTTTCGACATTGCACGTTCGGTCCGTCAGGGATGCCCCCTCTCGGCGCTTCTATACGTATTGACTCTTGAGCCACTATGCGGAAGCTGGCGACTCTAAGGGGCATCCCGCGAGAATTGGGATGCGGGACGAGCGTGTCTGCATACGCGGACGACCGTCACCGTCATAGTGTCAAGCCACGAGCACATCGAGCTGGTCGGTGAGACACTGAAAAACTACGAAGCGGTGACAGGAGCGAAAATCAACCGGGAAAAGTCAGTGGGCTTGCGACTAGGCACCTGGAGAAGCAAGCCCATGCCGTCCACCAGCGCCTCCGTCGTGGGACGCTGGACCGACGGCCCGGTTGAGTTGCTCGGGGTCTGGTTTGGTCCGGACCTCCAAGTGGAGAAGAACTGGAACGAGATAACGAGTAGGGTGGTCACTCTCGCCCGGCAATGGGCCGAGGAGGAAACTGTCCCTAAAAGGTCGAGCGGAGGTGGCGAACACGTACATCGCGTCCGTCATCTACTACCGCCTGACCGTCGTACCTTGTCCCGACCCTACCATCACCAACTAAAACGCATCCTCTTTCGCTTCTTGTGGAAAGGATGCGTCCCGATGGTCAGGCGATCCATTTGCTGTCAACACCCGTTAAAAGGAGGGCTGGGCATGCCGTGGTTGATGATGCGCAGACACGCGCTGAGACTGCGACATCTCTGGCTCTATGTAGACGACGGTGAACAGGTGTGGTCGCCGTTTGTGAGGCACGCTTTCCCGCAGCTCGTCTCCATGACCGAACTGCAGTCGTGGATCAAAAAGAGGCCGAGGAAGGGCGAATGGCACCGCGAGTGTCGCGTTGCTCTCAAGCAACTCTGCCGTCCTGGGTCGACCTTAAGTGACTTCAACACAACCAAAGCATTCTATAGGGGTTAGTGGAGGGGAGGTACGACGACGAGCTCGGGGCGAACCTGGACGTCGACGAGGAGTACCTGACCCGCCTGTTCGGGACGACTTTCGGGCCAGGGCCCATGGACAACTTCCAGAGATCCCTGGCCTGGCAGTGCTACCGAGAAGCGCTACCCGTTCGGGATAAGCTCTACAGACACGGCTCGAGAAACACGGGGCCGACCTGCGAGATGCGGTCAGAGCGACGAAACCGTTCTGCACGCACTCGTTCAGTGTCCAACAATTTCCGACCTGTGGGCTTATGTCGAAACAACTGCTGTCACGTGTGGGACGAGTCGGTTTATCAGCTGAGTCTATCGTCAATATTGTCACGCCTCCTTCCTTCAAACGGGAAGGAAGAGCTATTTTCATCATCCTTGTGGCTATGGCGAAAGAATGTATCTGGTGGACGCGTGAAAGGATTGGAGACAAACACTTTCCTCTCTGGTCAATCTCTCATCAACTTCTTCAAGTACCACTTGAAAAGGAAAGTGAGAGTAGAGAGGCAAGTTTTGTCTAGCGAATGTTTTAAAAAAAGATGGGTGAATGTAGCAAGAATGGCACGTATGAATGACGAAGCCACCTGAGCATAGTCCTATGAGCCCAGAAATCGAAAACAGAGAGTTGCTTATTTGCAAAAAAAAAAAAAAAAAAAAAAGAAAATAAAATGTGACTTCATTGACCGAGGTTACCGTGGTCTTTTCCGTAGGCTTTTCTTTCCACGGGTAAACCTCACCTGTCCTCCCCTTTACACTTCATATTGACTTTCTGTGATAACGATCCCTATTGATCAATTTTTTTTCCTCTCCCCTTTTTTTTTTTTTTTTTTTTTTTTTTTAACCCCCCCCCTTTTTTTGTCCTCTTTCTCTCCCTTTACGATCCCTTTGATCGAAACTCCCCTTTCCTTTTTTTTTTTTTTTTTTTTTTTTTTTTTAAACCTTCAAAAGAAAAGCTCTACCTTGTAATTTGTTCTATCTGTGTGCAGCCCTGTGTGGCTAATAAAGAAACATATCTATCTACCTATCTATCTATCTATTTATCTATATATCTATCATCTATCTATCATCTATCTATCTATCTATCTATATATATATATATATATATGAATAAATAAATGGAGTTTAACGCAGGTGTAATCAAAATTTTTACTTTCGACACATGTTTCGAAAATTCCACTGATACTATTCAAAAGAATAAATGGTATAAACAATGCAAATTTCTCCTCAGGAAAGTGAAAAAAAGTGAAACTCGTCAATAAGACATTTTAGCAAAAAAATGATGGATTTGTATAGCGATAGACAGAACGCTATTAATATGTTTAAAAAAACGTATATGATGATATAACGTCATAAGTAGCTAACAGAAAGGTAGGGATACCAATAGTGAATGTTAATATAAAGGAAATTAAAGTTTAAATTATATATAATGATAGAGACTACTTATATGCACTAAATGTATGTTTTTGCCAATGCTTACATCTGTATGCTCGTTCTATAACCGTGTTTACTAGAGTATTTTTAGAAAAAATAATGAAAAATAGCTCAGAATTGCAGAGAAGACAGAATTCCTTGCCTTTGTCATATGGTATCGAAATTGAGAGAATCAACCATTCTAAATGAAATTGTTCATTGTGGTCTTTTAAATCCCAAATTAGTTTGCTGAGACCAGTACTATTACGTTTATTTCTATCCCTAAATGTTGAGTAATGGATAGAAATTCTTTTAGATAACTCTAACGATGTGCTTCCAATGTAAAATCGTACTTTATTACGAGTACTGATTATACACTGGTATATAGAATTTTTAATCTTAGAGTTACTTGACATAAACTTAATTCTATTGGAATTGACTTCAGATACAATAACCTTGTTATTAATATTTCTAGAGGGTTGGATGGTATTAGCTAAATTAATGTTAGTATTAGTAAATGTATTAATATTTAACTGTTTGTTATTATGTGAAGAGATAATTTGCAAGAGATTTTTTGTGTTTGAAAAACATATCCTAACATTATGTGAATTGATAATAGAGTAGTATCAAGAATTGTTTGGAAAATTCCTAGCAATAGCTTGACGAAACAGCAGTGGGAGATTAGATTTAATTTGTCTCCCGTAAGGAATTATTAACCAAATATTTTTACTAGTATTCATAGCGTAATTACTTTTGAAGGTGTTATATTTACTTTTAGATCGATAATAGGGGATTAAATAAGGGTTATCTGCCTTCATTCGCTTTGTATCGGTGCGTAAATTATGTTTGTTATCAATAATTCTTTTACGACTAGAAATCTTATCTACATTATTGAATTTACAATTAAACTGAGCAGAATCAATGTAGAAAATTTTCTTTGTATAACCTGCTTTAATTAAGGCAGAGTTATAGAATTCAGCGTTATTATTGAAAATATCAACATTAGCAGATAATTTAGATAATCTAAATGAAATATTCTTAATTAAGTTCTTTGTAATTGCTCCAGGATGATTACTAAATTTGCTAATGTACTTAAGATTGGTCAACGGTTTACGATATTGGAAGTAAGAGTCAGTGTAAATTAAGCGTAATATCTAAAAAGTTGGCCTTCGTCATATC